>NC_037679.1:72029532-72124996 GCF_003255815.1 Theropithecus gelada | reverse complement strand
TTTTTTTTTTTTTTTTTTTTTTTTTTTGAGACGGAGTCTTGCTCTGTAGCCCGGGCTGGAGTGCAGTGGCCGGATCTCAGCTCACTGCAAGCTCCGCCTCCCGGGTTTACGCCATTCTCCTGCCTCAGCCTCCGGAGTAGCGCCCGCCACCTCGCCCGGCTAGTTTTTTGTATTTTTAGTAGAGACGGGGTTTCACCATGTTAGCCAGGATGGTCTCGATCTCCTGACCTCGTGATCCGCCCGTCTCGGCCTCCCAAAGTGCTGGGATTTGAAACTCTTAAGACCTTTTCCACAAGGGGTCGTGCGTTTTCACCTTGCACTGGGCCTCACAGATCATGGAGTTGGCCTTGTCTACTGCTCACGGTGCTATAGCCACTTTTCCTATGAGGCCAGAGGTTTCTTGGTTTCCCATATATTTATGACCTTAGGGAAACAAAAGACCTCAAGATGCAAAATCATTCACCAGGGAGCAGACCACCATCGAATTAGACTGCACTCAGACATCCCTCCTGCCCCGCAGTAGAGGTATGTGTGTGCTCAGCTCGGGTGTCTTTAAGGGAAGGATATTACTTTTTTTTGGGGAGAAAAAAAATGAAGACTTAATTTTTGTCTCTCTTTTTTTTTTGGTTATATAGATGAGAGGTTTCTATGTTGCCTAAGCTGGCCTCGAACGCCTGGCGTCTCCTCCTTATGCACCAGGACAATACGCCTGAGTCACCGTGGCTCCTCATTTTGTCTCTGTTTTGAGTTACTAATTAATTGAAACACAATGTAAAATATGCTCATTGAAACATAATGTAAAATATGTTAAATACCATAGAAATAAGCTTCTTTTCCTTTTTGTTTTTTGAGAAAGTTCTCACTCTGTTACCCAGGCTGGAGTGCAGTGACATGATCACGGCTCACTGCAGCCTTGACCTCCTGGGCTCAAGCAATGCTTTCACCTCAGCCTCTTGAGTAGTTGCAACTACAGGCGTAACCCTAGCTAATTTTTGTAGGCTTTTGTTTTTGTTTGTAGAGATGGGGTTCCTCCATGTGGCCCAGGCCGGTCTTGAACTCTAGGCTCAAGCAATCCTCCTGCCTTAGCCTCCCAAAGTGCTGGGATTACAGGCATGAGCCACCATGCCCAGCCTGTTATTTTTCAAGATAGCTCCACCATCAAGCCTGTTCTCTTACTCCCATTTATTATGACATTTTCATTCTTGTGGGTTTAGTTAAGTGGTCTTTCCCACTTCTATTTTTTTTTTATTGTTTTTATGGTGGCAAGGTATATATAACATAAGATTTGTAATTTTAATTGTTTTGTAACATATAATTCAGTGGAATTAATCACATTCACAATGCCATGTAATCATTGCCTCTACCTATTTAGAAAACTGTTTCATTATCTCAAACATAAACTTCATACCCATTATGCAGTAACGCCTCATTATTCCTTCCCCCAGGCCCTGGTAACCACTTTTTGTCTGTGTGGTTTCTGAATTTGAAAATATGCAGTATTTTTTTGTGTCTGGCTTCTTTCAACTAGCACTTTTTTTTTTTTTTTTTTTTGGTGACAGAGTCTCGCTTTGTTGCCCAGGCTGGAGTGCAGTGGCATGATCACGGCTCACTCTAGCCTTGACTTTCTGAGCTCAACCCATCCTCCTGCGTCAGCCTCCTGAGTAGCTAGGACTACAGGTGCTTGCCACCATATCTGGTTACTTTTTTTTTTTTTTTTTTTTTCTATTTTTGGAGATACAGGGTCTTGCCATGTTGCTGAGGCTGGTCTTGACCTCCTGGGCTCAAGCAATCCTCTTGGATAGCCTTGGCCTCCCAAAGTGCTGGGATTACAGGTGTGCGCCACCACGCTCATTCTTAGCCCCGTGTCTTAGCACTGAGGTCCATCCATGTCGTAGTCTGTATCAGAATGTCATTGTTTTTACAGCTAAATTATAGTCCATAGTGTTATGTGCCACATTTTGTTTAGCCACTCATCTGTGAATGGACGCTTAGGTTGTTTCCACTTTAGGCTGTTGTGAATAGCACACTGTGAACATTTGTGTACAAACATCTGTTCAAGTCCTTGTTTTTAACTTTTTGGGGTCTATATCTAGGTGTGAATTTGCTGAATCACATGGAAATTCGATGTTTAACTTTTTGAGGAATGGCCAGTCTGTGTCTACAGTGGCTGTACCATTTCCACTTCCCAACAACAATGTGTAGTAGTTCCAATTTCTTCTCATCTTCTCCAACAACTGTTATTTTTTCATTAAAAAATTATAGCCGGCTGGGCACAATGGCTCATGCCTGTAATACCAGCACTTTGGGAGGCTGAGGCAGGCAGATCACCTGAGGTCAGTAGTTCAAGACCAGCCTGGCCAACACGATGAAACCCTGTCTCTACTAAAAATACAAAAATTAGCCGGGTGTGGGGGCATGAGCCTGTAATCCCAGCTACTCAGGAGGCTGAGGCAGGAGAATCGCTTGAACCTGGGAGACAGAGGTTGCAGTGAGCCAAGATCACACCACTGAACTCCAGCCTGGGTGACAGAGTGAGACTCCATCTCAAAAAAAAAAAAAAAAAAAAAGTCATCCTAATGGGTATGAAGTGGTACCTCATTATGGTTTTGATCTGAATTTCTCTAATGACTAATGACATTGGGTATCTTGTCATAAACTCATTAGTCATTTGCGTATTTTCTTTGGAGAAATGTCTATCCATGTCTTTTGCCCATTTCTGAATTGCAGTTTTGTCTTTTTGTTGTTGAGTTATACTTCTTTATATATTCTGAATATTAAATCCTTATCAAATATATGATTTGCAAACATTTAAATTCCATTTTGTGAGCTGTCTTTTCAATGCTCTTAATAGTGATACAGGAAAGGCAAGCCCCAAAACTGGGGCTTAGCTCTAGAGGGTTCTTGGCTTTGCCCAGTGTATTTGTTGCTGACAAAGACATACCCAAGACTGGGCAATTTACAAAGGAAAGAGGTTTAATGGAGCATTCACAGTTCCACATGGCTGGGGAAGCCTCACAATCATGATGGAAGGCAAGGAAGAGCAAGTCACCTCTTAGGTGGATGGTGGCAGGCAAAGACAGAGAGCTTGTGCAGGGGGGCTCCTCTTTTTTTTTTTTTTTTTTGAGATGGAGTCTCGCTCTGTTGCCCAGGCTGCAGGGCGGTGGTGCGATCTCAGCTCACTGCAAGCTATGCCTCCCAGGTTCACGCCATTCTCCTGCCTCAGCCTCCCCAGTAGCTGGGACTACAGGCGCCCACCACCACGCCTGGCTAATTTTTTGTATTTTTGGTAGAGAAGGGGTTTCACCGTGTTAGCCAGGATGGTCTCGATCTCCTGACCTCATGATCTGCCCGCCTCGGCCTCCCAAAGTGTTGGGATTACAGGCGTGAGGCACCATGCCTGGCCTGGGAGCTCCTCTTTTTAAAACCATCAGATCTCATGAGATTTGTTCACTACTATGAGAACAGCACAAGAAAGACCTGCCCCCATGATTCAATTACCTCCCACTGGGTTCCTCCCATGACATGTGAGAATTGTGGGAGTTACAATTCAAGAAGAGATTTGGGTGGGGACACAGCCAAACCATATCACCCAGGAAAGAATTCAAGGATGAGCTGGTGATGTTAAACAGCAACTGTTACTGAAGCGGTGATGTACAGTATCAGCAGGGTACTGCTCCTTGCAGAGCAGGGCTACCCCCTAGGCAGCGTGCCCAGAGTAGCAGCTCAGAGGTAGTTCTTCAGTTAAACTTTTACCAACTTCTAAATATATGAAAATTAAGGGGTGGTTTATGGAGCCATTTCTAGGATGAGGGTGGTAACTTCTGGGTTGCTGGGTCATTGCCATGGTAAGGGGCAGTAACACTGGAGTGTTGCCTTGGTAATGGTAAACTGAAATGGCACACTAGTGGGTGTATCTTATGGAAAGCTGCTCTGCTTCTGCCCCAGATCTGTTTTAGCTAGTCCTCAATTTGGTCCAGTGTCTGAGCCCTGCTTCCGGAGTCAAGCCCCATCTCCTACCTCGCTAGTATCCTTTAATGTACAAAAGTTTGTAATCTTAATAAATTCTATTTTGTTGTTGTTGCCTGGGCTTTTAATGTCATATTAAGAAATACAAGGTCATGTAGATTTTCCTCTATGTTTTCTTCTAACAATTTCATAGTTTTAGCTTTTAAAATTTAGGTCTTTGATTCATTTTGAGTTAATTTTTGTATATGGTGTATGGTAAGGATCCAAATTCGTTCTTTGGTGTGTGAATATTCAGTTTTCCCAGCATCATTCATTGAAGAGACCATTCTTTTCCATTGAATGGTCTTGGCACCCTTATTGAAAATCAACTGACTATAGATGTGAAGGCTTATTTCTGGATTCTCATTTCTGTTCTATTCTATTGATATACATGCACACACACATATATTTTTTGTGTGAGTACCACATTGTTTTGACTACTGTACTGTAGCTCTGTATCAAGTCTTGATATGGAATTTCAAGGAATCAGAGCAGTCAACTTTTTTTTTTTTTTTTTAAAAGATTGTTTTGGCTATTCTGATTCCTTGAAATTCTGTATTTTAGGATGAGTTTTTCCATTTTGGCAAAAAATCCAATTGGGATTTTGATAGGGATTGCATTGACTCTGTGTGTTGCTTTGGGTAGTATTGCTGTCTTAACAACATCAAGTCTTTCAATCTGTGAACAACACTGTTCCATTTATTTTTAAGGACCTTATTAACACCTTAGGAGGTAATTCTTAAAAATGGGTCTGCCTTCAGAACTCCAAGACGAGAATCCATCCATAATGGTCAAATTTGAGGTCGACAGGGAAGACCTGTCTTTCAAATACATAGCACAGAATGATCTCAAAAATACCACGGTGGGTTAATTTGGTAGCGCCCATCCAGTTTCCCTCAATTTGTAGGAAGCCAAATTAGAAGAATAAAGGCTGTTTCTGAGCCTTTGGCCAGCTCATCCTTCTGTACTCCTAGTGAGTAGCGAATGCACAGTATGTGGAAACACTCAAGTGCTTAAAGATGCCCTGGTTACGTGGATCAAGATTCAGAATGGACTTCCCTTCCCTAATCACATTACAGTGGCTTTAACTGTACTTAACCATATTCTAGGACTTTCCCACTTCCTGCTCAGGCTAATTTAATTCTCTCTAATACCACAAGATGGCAGCAAGAGCAGAGCCACCCTGAGCCAAGAGTGCAGGAGTAGAAGAAAAAGTCAGGCACAAAGAGAAAAGGAGGGAGATGGGGGGAGGAGACGGAGAGAGAGAGGAGGATGAGGCGTGAGCAGGACAGACGCCACCCTGTGGACTTGCATGCTTGGCGGGCCCAGGATACTGACCGCGGGTGTGCAAACACCCTGTGCAGGTGGGTTATCATGCTTGAAATAGGATAACACACGAAACTGTTTGAAACCAGTATTTTCCTTAATAGTGAGCATGGAGGAAGCAGGGGAAATTAGGGACAACAAAGAACTTCTCCGTCTTCCTCCCTATGTCCACTCATGGAAAGCTATTTTACATGACAACATGCTCAACAATTGCAATCTCCCGGCAGAGAAACGCCCCCTGCCTTAGAAATGTTAGAATCTTAGAAACGTTCCCTATGGAATGGACAAAAGTGTTCCATAGAGAGAGCTCTAGTGCACAGCAAGTATGTAACAATGAACCAGCAAAACCCACTGGATCACTGAGATAAGTGGCTATGGGGATAGAATAGAAGCCAAAAGAGAATTGAATTCAAGGGTAGAGTGCAAGACCTGGGTTCAAGTCCTAGCCCAGCCACCGACTTGCTGACCTTGGCAAGTGGCTCCAAGTCTCTAGACATCAGTTTGCTTTTCTGTAAAATGAGGATTGGATCAGCCAGGCGCAGTTGCTCATGCCTGTAATCCCAACACTTTGGGAGGCCTAGGTGGGCGGATCACTTGAGGTCAGGAGTTTGAGACTGGCCTGGCCAACACAGTAAAACCCTGTCTCTACTAAAAATACAAAAAATGAGCCAGGTGTGGTGGCTGCATACCTGTAGTCCCAGCTACCTGGGAGGCTGAGGCATGAGAATTGCTTGAACCTGGGAGGTGGAGGCTGCAGTGAGCTGAGATCACACCACTGCACTCGAGCTAAAAAAAAAAAAAAAAAAAAAAAAAAAGCTAGGTTCAGTGGCCCATGCTGGTAATCCCAGCACTTTGGGAGGCCAAGGTGGGTAGATCACCTGAGCTCAGGAGTTTGAGACCAGCCTGGCCAACATGGCAAAACCCCGTTTCTACTAAATATACAAACATTAGCTGGATGTGGTGGCAAGCACCTGTAATCCCAGAGACTTGGGAGGCCGAGGCATGAGAATTGCTTGAACCTGGGAGTTGGAGGCTGTAGTGAACTGAGACCATGCCACTGCACTCTAGCCTGGGCAACACAGTGAGACTGTCTCAAAAACAAACAAACAAACAAACAAACAAACAAAAGATTGGATTGAATGGTCTATCCTTCTTCAATCCCTTTAGAAAATCCAGATTTAAGGACGAAGACATTAAAAGTGAGGAGTTTTAGCAAGTCCCACCAGCCACCAAGTAGGAAAGAACAGAAGGGCCTCCCTGTAGAATGGCATGAGAATGTCTCACAGCCCACAAACTCAGGTGTGCTAGACGTAACACATGTCTTTGCTTTCTTTGAATCAGCCTAGTTTTGTTTCCAGGCTCCCATCCATGTAGAGTGGAAAATTCCACCTTGGTGTTTTCTGGGGCTTTCTTCCCTGGTGAAGGGATCTCCTGCAGTGCAAAGGAGGGGCTGAGTCCCTGGTCACTGGCTATCTCTGAACTTGGGCTCCACTGAAATGTCCACCGTTCCAATCATATGGCACCTGGGTGGTCCTCAACTGTTTCTTTTTGCTGCCTGGGGAATGGGCCTCTTTGTCCAGGCTGGAATTCCTTGTTTAGGGCACATCTCTATGGGGGTGCCATGCTGTTAATCCTTCCCAGGGCACTGCCTCAGAGCACTGGTCCTTGTATCTCAGGACCCCCAAACTCTGCCCATCCCCCTACCTATCTCAAGTCACTCTTGATACCCAGACAAGTTTTGCCAACTACTCAGTGTTAAACATTACTAGGTGGAAAGATCTTTTATAATTTTTTTTTTGAGACAGGGTTTTGTTCTGTCATCTGAGCTAGAGTATAGTGGTGTGATCATAGCTCATGGCAGCCTTGACTTCCCAGGCTCGAACAATTCTCCCACCTCAGCCTCCCAAGTATCTGGGACTACAGCAGTGTACAACCATGCTCAGCTAATTTTTCAATTTTTTGTAGAGATGGGATCTTGCTCAGTTGCCCAGGCTGATCTTGAACTCCTGGCCTCAAGTGATCCTCCTATCTTGGCCTCCCAAAGTGCTGGCACTACAGGTGTGAGCCACTGTATTTTTTTTTTTTTAAATCCATGGTAGCACTGAAGTTTTCATAGTTTTAGAGAAGTCGGTTTTGGGAGGCAAGGAGGGTGAGTGGTTTGCCCAAGTGGTTCAAAGCTCAGAAAGTTTAAGCCCTTGACCCTGGGGCTTCTCTCAACTGTCTGAGCCCCTGCATGATGATGGATGGAGGCACTGTTGTCTTCTCATTGTGATCAGAAAGAGCACCTTTTCCCTTCACCCCTTCTCACTGCGTTTGCTCATCCTGCCCACCAAGCCCAGAGCAGTTAACAATTTTATTACATTCAGTGTTGTCTTCTTTTTGATTAGGCTATTACAATGAAAGGTAAGATTACACTCATTTTTCCTACTGCATCATTATTGTATAAAGGGAAATTTTAATAATGGTTTAAAATACTTTTAGGGATTACTATAGAATTCTCTTCTTCTGTACTTAACATTTTAGCACTGGGAGGGAACTTAGTTATCCTGCTAATGTAACACTCTCATTTTAGAATCTAGAACGTGGAGGCCAAGTAGGTATAAGTTCAAGTGAACTATTGTACACATGGTGACCATAGTTAATAACAATGTATTGTATATTTGAAAATTGCTCAGAGAGTAGATTTTAAGTGTTCTCACCACGCACACACAAAATATGTGTGTTAGTCTGTTCTTACACTGCTATAAAGAACTACTTGAGACTGGGTAATTTATGAAGAAAAGAGGTTTAATTGTCTCACAGTTCTGCAGGCTGTATAGGAAGCATGGCTGGGAGGCCTTAGGAAACTTACAATCATGGCAGAAGGCGAAGGGGAAGCAAGCACGTCTTTCCATGGTGGAGCAGGAGACAGACAGCGAAGGGGAATGTGCTACACACTTTCAGACAACCAGATCTCATGAGAACTCATTCACTGTCACGAGAACAGCAAGGGGAAATCCTTCCCCATGACCCAATCCCCTTCCACCAGGTCCCTCCCCCAACATTAGGAATTATAACTGGACATGAGATTTGGGTGGGGATACAGAGCCAAACCATATCAGCATGTATGGTAATGCTTATGTTAAATAGTTTGATTTAGGTTTCCACGATGTATACATATTTGAAAACATCATGGTGTACATCATAAATATATACAATTTGTCTTTGCCAGTTAAAAAAATGGAGGCCAAGTTTCTTCATGGCAGAGTAGGGACAGAATTCCTGTCTGCACCCAATCACTTTCTTGATTATTGAGGCCCATCAGATGAAAAGTTCTTCAGCTCCAATGAGCATATTGGCTGCTCTGCTGAATTGTGTTAGTCTAAAGCTTGATTTCCTGGGAGGTACTAATGTTCTCCCCCTCAGAGAGGAGAGGCTATGCAGCATTTGAGGGCAGGCTCCTTACTTCCTTCTCAGGAATGGCCTTATGTGGTGGCAAGAAGTAGTCTGGTTTTGGATGGGCGCAGTGGCTCCCACCTGTAATCCCAGCACTTTAGGAGGCTGAGGTGGGTGGATCACTTGAGGTCAGGAGTTAGAGACCAGCCTGGCCAACATGGTGAAACCCTGTCTCTACTAAAAATACAAAAATTAGTCAGGCATGGTGGTGCGTGCCTGTAATTCCAGCTACTCGGGAGGCTGAGGTGGGAGGATCGCTTGAACCTGGGAGGTGGAAGTTGTGATGAGCCAAGATCACACCACTGCACTCCAAACCTGAGTGACAGAGTGAGAATGCATTTCCAAAAAATTAATTAATTAATTAATTTAAAAAATAAAAAGAAGTAATCTGGTTTTGGCAGATGCCTCATTTCTCTTGGTAGTATTTCTGTGTATGAGTGGCCCAAACAGTGTGTTTAGGTTAACTGAGGATAAGAAGTCTTTGGGGGTCCCTGGCCAGAAATCAGCCCCAGCTTTGGCAGTGGAATTGGTTATGTGGTGGACTCGAGCATTCCTGACAGAAACAAGCATGGTTGTGTCTAACTTGACTGACCACGATGAGACAGCCAGAGGTTTGGACACTCTCTGGAGTCAGTAGAAAGGTAGGAGGCGGGACTGGTTGCTGGAGGCAGGCTCCGACTCCAGACCAGATTGAAGGCTAGCTGAAACAGGGAAGAGGCAAAAGCACCTTTCCGTAAGAGATGCCCACCTGTGCCATTGCAGTCTACAATTGCCACGGCAACACTTGGGAGTTACCACCCCTTTCTAAGGCAATGACCCCAAAACCCAGAAGTTACCCCTCTTTTTCTAAAAATTTCTGCATAACCTGCCCCTTAATTTGCATATAATTAAAAATGGGCATAAACGTGACTGCAGAACTGCCCCTGAGTTGCTACTCTGGGCGTAGCGCCTGTGAGGTAGCCTTACTCTGCAAGGAGCAGGACCTCTGCTGCTGCTGTGCACTGCTGCTTCAATCAAAGTTGCTAATACCACTAGCTAGCCCTCGAATTCTTTCCTGCGTGGAGCCAAGAACCCTCCTGGGCTAAGCCCCAATTTTGGGACTCACCTGTCCTGCATCAGTGGGACATGAGTCTCATCTTTGGGAATGCCAAGGAACCAGGTGTTTAAGCCAGTGAACATTTCCATTCCTGTCTTCTGGTGTTCCTTAAGAGACTTCCATGATAGGACACTTAGGCTTTTTCTTTTTGTTTTTTTTTTTTTTGAGACAAAGTCTGGCTCTGTCGCCCAGGCTGGAGTGCAGTGGCACGATCTTGGCTCACTGCAACCTCCGCCTCCTGGGTTCACACCATTCTCCTGCCTCAGCCTCCTGAGTAGCTGGGAATACAGGCGCCCGCCACCACGCCTGGCTAATTTTTTGTATTTTTAGTAGAAATGGGGTTTCACCGTGTTTGCCAGGATGGTCTCGATCTCCTGACCTTGTGATCTGCCCGCCTTGGCCTCCCAAAGTGTTGGGATTACAGGTGTGAGCCACCGCACCCGGCCAGGACATTTAGTTTTTTATCTGGGCCCAGAATAATACGTGGAATCCATACGCCAAGATTCCTTACTGGGAAGAGACAAACTTGGAAGGTAGCAGTGGGTTTGTGTTCTTCCCACTGTGTGCCATCTATCTGTACCAAATAGGGATTAGGGGTCTCCTATTCCAGGTGGGGAAGAAGGAAGGAAGGTAGCAGAGCAGAACAGTGTCCCTTGGCATCAGATAGAACCGAGTTTGAGACTTAGTTCTCCTATTTTCTGGCTCTGTGGCCTTGGCAAGTTCCTTCTTCTCTGAGCTCAGCCTGCTTATCAGTAATGATAATAACATTAGTGACTATTAGTGAACACTTACTAGGTGCTGGGCACTATGCCATGTGCTTTGCGTATCTGTTAATTAACTTTCACGACAATCCCTGGAAGTCAGTTCTTATGCTTTTTTTTTTTTTTTTTTTTTTTAAGATAGAATCTTGCTCTGTCATCCAGGCTGGAGCGCAGTGGCACAATCACAGCTCACCACAGCCTTGAAGTCCTGGGCTCAAGCAATCCTCCTGCCTCAGCCTCCTGAGTAGCTGGGACTACAGATGCATGCCACCACATCTGGCTAATTTTTTTGCAGAGACAAGGGAGTCTCATCTCACTATATTGCTCAGGTTGGTCTCAAACTCCTGACCTCAAGCAATCCTCTGACGTCAGTTTGCCAAAGTGCTGGGATTACAGGTGCAAACCAAAATGACTGGCCAATTCTTTAATTCTTATCTTACTGTATTAGTTTGCTGGGGCTGCCATAACAAAATATCACAGACTGGGTGGTTTAAAGAGTGGAAATTTATTTTCTCAAAGTTCTGGAAGCTGGAAGTCCAAGGTCAAGGTGCCAGCAGGATTGGTTTTTCCTGAGGCCTCTCTCCTTGGCTTGCAGATGGCCACCTTCTTCCTGCATCCTCACACTTCCTGTGTTCTGTGTACATGTACCCCTGGCATTGCCTCCTTTTCTTATAAAGACACTGGTCTTATTGTATTGATGTCATGACTTCCCCTTTCTCATGACCTCCTTTACCATCACTACTTAATGAATCGCGTGAACCCGGGAGGTTGCAGTGAACTGAGATCATGCCACTGCATTCCAACCTGGGCAACAGAGCAAGACTCTGTCCTAAAAAAAAAAAAAAAAAAAAAAAAGGTACTGGGGGTTAGGTCTTTTACATATGAATTTGGCCGGGGGGAGGTAGGGTGGACACAATTCAGCTCACGACATTTAACAGAAAGGAAAACCAGGCTAGTGAGGTACAGTACCTTGCCCAAGCCCACTCAGTAAGTGGCAGCGCTGGGATTTCGATTTGGAGGCCATTTAAGTTTAAACTAATTAAAATTAAATACAATTTAAAATTCATTTTCTCAGGCATACATCTCACATGCTCAGTAGCCAATGTGGCTGTTTGGTACAGAGTTGGACATTGTAGATCTGGAACATTCTCATTATTGCAGAAAGTCCTGTTGGACAGCCCTGCTTCAGAGTCTATGCCCGTGGCCTCTGTGAGCTCTGCTCTGGGGGTATGAAACTCAGGGAGCTGTTGTGAGGACTAAAGGAGCTAATGTCTCCTAGGTGTCCAGGACACACAGAGAGCTTGGGAAATGGTAACTGCTTGTGGTATTATTTTTAAGTGTCAAACAGAGAGGGACTTCTGGGATGCTGGAACAGTGGGGATTATAGACACCATTAAATTTCACCTGGTAAGACTCAACTTGGTCATTGTACTCAAAGAAGCACATCATAACTAGGCGTGTTTTGGATGAATGAACCTAGTCAAATATCTGGCCTTTTTTTTTTTCAGTTAGCATTTTGAGACAGGAGGCAAATAACATTATTATAGTTTACTGATATTCCAAGTTCCTTCTGCTGATCAATCTCCTTGGACGTCAGTGACTAAATACATGAATATAAGATCGTTCTGCAGTGGGCAGGTCTATGTAAACCTACCCCCAAAAGTTGGAAGAAGCTGAGAGGCCAAAGAAAGAGGCTGGTAAATCAAGTTTCTTAGGAAAAAATACTTAATAGCGTCTTACAAACCGAAGCCATGCCTGTGTCTTGGGCAGTGGGAAGACCAGATGGTGGATCCCCATGTTATTATGACTGCCCAATGGGTTCTTCCTGCCCACTGCCTAGATACAGTCGATTTATCAAGACAGGGGAATTGCAATAAAGAGTTTAATACTCATAGAGACAGTTAAACGGGAAACTGGAGTTTTATTATTACTCAAATCAGCTTCCCTGAAAATTCAGAGGCTAAGGGTTTAAGCCGGGCATGGTGGCTCACGCCTGTAATCCCAGCACTTTGGGAGGCCGAGGTGGATGGATCACGAGGTCAGGAGTTCGAGAGCAGCCTGACCAACATGGTGAAACCCCATCTCTACTAAAAACAATAAAATAAAAAAATTAGCCGAGTATGGTTGTACATGCCTGTAATCCCAGCTGCTTAGGAGGCTGAGGTAGGAGAATCGCTTGAACCTAGGAGGTGGAGGTTGCAGTGAGCCAAGATTGTGCCACTGCACTCCAGCCTGGGCAACAGAGTGAGACTCTGTCTCCAAAAAAAAAAAAAAAAAAAAAGATAGTTTGGCCGACAGAGGATAGGAAATGAGGAACATTGATTGGTGGGTTCGGGGCTGAAATCACAGGGAGTTGAAGCTGTCTTCTTGTACCACGTCAGTTTCTGGGTGGGGGCCGTAAGACCAGATGAGGCAGTTTACTGGTCTGGGTGGGACCAACTAATCCATCAGAATTCAGTGGCTGAAAAATATCTCGAACACCAGGCCGAGGTCTTACAATAGTAACATTATCCTTAGGCACAACTGGGGAGGTTAGGAATTTTGTGGCCTCTGGCTGCACGACTCCTGAGCTACAATTTCTAATCTTGTGGTTAATGTGTTGGTTTTACAAAGGTGGTTTGAGTTCTAAGCAAGGAGGGAGTTTCTTTTGGGAAGAAAACTCTTTGTTTTAAAGCTAAACTCTAAACTAAATTCCTCCCCAAAGTTAGTTCAGCCTACACTCAGGAGTGAACAAGGAAGCTTGGAGGTTAAAGGCAAGATGGAGTTGGTTAGGTCAGATCTCTTCACTGTCATAATTTTCTCACTGTTAGAATTTTTGCAAAGGCAGTTTCACCATTACTCCCAGACCCAGGGCTTATATACCATAGGGAAAGGGTGATTCAGAAGGGATGCTTAGGGCAATTGACATAGAAAACATCTAGGTGGTTTGACCTGAGAGCAAGATTTATAGCAAGTATTGGCTCTTCTACAAGGAACAATAGATAAACTGGAAATTTTAGGGGCCCTTTTGGAACTGGGCTTAACCAGAAGCCCATATGGTGGATTAGTGTCTGAGATGGAGCTGCTTTGGCCTCCACAAAGACGTATTTCATTTCTACTTTCAAGAAACTTACAATCTAGAGCAAATGCACCATGGCATATGAGGTAGTTTGGATGTGTGTCCCCACCCAAATCTCACATTGAAATGTAATCTCCAGTGTTGGAGGTGGGGCCTGGTGGGCAGTGATTGGATCATGGAGGTGGATTTCTCATGAATGGTTTGGCACCACTCCCCTTGGTACTGCCCTCACAATAGTGCATGAGTTCTCATGCAATCTGGTTGTTTAAAAGTATGTAGCACCTCCTGCCCTGACTCTTTGCTCCTGCTTTCGCCATGTGACGTGTCTGTTCACCCTTTGCCTTCCGCCATGATTGGAAGCTTCCTGAGGCCTCCCCAGAAGCAGATGTTGCCGTGCTTCCTATACAGCTTGCAGAACTGTGAGCCAATTAAGCATCTTTTCCTTATAAATTACCCAGTCTCAAGTATTTATTTATAGCAATGTGAGGATGGACCAAAACACCATATCATGCAACACTTTAATACTTTAGCAACCAGCAAAGTTGTACAACTGTCAGTTCTTGTTCTCATTCTAGCTCTATCTCAGCATGGGTTACCTGCAGACTGATGAACTTCCCTTCAATAACCATTGAGATGTCAGTTGATTCATTGGTAGATCCAAAACTCTTTTCCTACAGAACAACGTAGTCTTTGGAAATAATCATGGCAATAGTCTTTGGAAATATGTCCAAAGCCAAGATGCTAGATTTCCCTAGAGTGCACATCACTCAGAAGATTAAGAAAGACTTAAAGGAGGTGGTATTTGCCATGATGCTTGAAATATGGGAATGTGTCTACTAAGATACGGGGTAAAGATATTCCAGGTAAAGAGGAAGCATGAGTCAGTCCCTGTGTGTGTGTATGAAAGACACATTCTATAGCAGGATAACAGTTCAATTGGCTGGAGTTTTCTTCCATGAAGACCCTGGTGCAGGAATGGGTGGTGGATGTATGAGTGACACAAAAGAAGGTTCAGAGCCGTGCGCGGTGGCCCACACCTGTAATTCCAGCATTTTGGGAGGCCGAGGCAGGTGGATCACCTGAGGTCAGGAGTTCGAGACCAGCCTGGCCAACATGATGAAACCCTGTCTCTACTAAAAATACAAAAGTTAGCTGGGGGTGGTGGCAAGCACCTGTAATCCCAGCTACTCAGGAGGCTGAGACAGGAGAATCGCTTGAACTCGGGAGGCAGAGGTTGCAGTGAGCCAAGATTGCACCACTGCACTCTGGTGTGGGTGACAGAACAAGACTCTGTTGAAAAAAAAAGAAAAAAGAGAAGGTTCAAAACCATGCCCAATACAAAAGGAATTAGGTGTATGATAAAGCTAGCACCGCTTACCTGTGAGAAAGTGGTAAGATGTTAAGGTAACTGGTCTTAGCAATAAAATAAAGCTGAATTTCCAAGTGATTTCTTACACTAAAATATTCTGGACAAAACCATGAAAATCTCAGATTAAAAAATGACAATGTAAAAACTAAAACAAATGAAGTCCCAGAAGTGGAGAGCTTTCTAACAATGACATAAAACTCAAAGGAAAAAAATCACACAATTTAATGACTGGAATGTATAAACAAAGCACCAGAGGAAAATGCCTGCAGCACTCGTTAAAAAGGCTGGATTATTTAATGTGGAAAGAGCTTGCACAAATCTAGGTAAAAGGAGACCAACCTAGAGAGGTGGACAAAGGACACGGGCAGGTGGTATTAGAATAAATGCAAATAGGCAATGATTCTTTGAAAAGCATGCTAGACACAGATCTTAGAGGTAATGAAGAAAATGTAAAATTTTAACTTTTCTTGTGTGAAATACGGCAAACATACATAAAAGTACAGAAACACAAATGGACAGATTAGCAAATGCTAAAAATGTGCTTAAAAGAACCACCTTACCCCACCTGCTCCGCGACCACTGTCTGGTAATCAGCATCTAATTTCTATCACCAGAAAGTAGTTTGCTTGTTCTTGAACATCATGTGAATGGAATTGTGCTGCCTGCACTCATTTGTGTCTGGCTTCCTGTACTCAATGTTAAGCCTGCAAAACTCATGCATGCTGTTCCATGTTACTGGTATTTGTTCCTCCTCTTTTGCTAGGTAGTATTCCATTGCATGTCTCTGCCACAATTTATTTCTCTGTTCCTCTGTTGTTGAGACATTTGGGTCGTTTCTAGTTTTTCGTCGTTATGAATAGAGTTCCTATGAACATGTGAATGCAAATTTTAAAAAAATATTGTATTAATTACCCAGTCTCAGGTATTCTTATATACTCTTGTATTGCTCTAAAGGAATACCTGAGACTGGGTAATTAATAAAGAAAAAAGGTTTAATTGGCTCATGGTTCTGCAGGCTTTACAGGAAACATAGTAGCTTTTGCTTCTGGGGAGACCTCAGGAAGCTTCCAATCATGGTGGGAGGCAAAGGGAAGTGGGATGTCTCACATGGTGGGAGCAGGAGCAAGACAGGGGAGGTGCTAAACACTCTTAAACAACCAGATCTCTCAAGAACTCACTCACTATCTCAAGAAGAGCACCAAGGGGATGGTGCTAACCGTTCATGGGAAACACCTGCGTGATCTAATCACCTCCCACCAGGCCCTACCTCCAACACTGGGATTACAATTCGACATGAGATTTGGGTGGGGACACAGAGCCGAGCCATATCAGATATATATTTTCACTGGGTATATACCTTAGGAATGGGTCCTTATAAGAGGGAAGCAGTGGGGCTGGGAGGGAGGGTGGTCAAAGCCAGAGGTATAAGGAGAAAGTAATGAGACCATGGAGGCAGAGATTGTAGCAATTGCAGCTGTAAGCTGAGGAATGCAGGTGGCCTCTAGAAGGTGGAAGAGGCAAAGAATGGATCTCCCTTAGAGCCTCTAGAAGGAAGCAGCTCTATTGATACCTTGGTTTCACTGCAAATAGGCAGTGGATCTCTGAAAAGCATGCTAGACACAAATCTTAGAGGTACTGAAGGCCGAGGAGGCCCATTTCAGACTTCTAACTTCCAGAACTGTAATAGAATATATATATTTGTGTTGTTTTAAGCCACTAAGTTTCTGGTAATTTGTTACAGCTGCCATAGGAAAGAATCAAATTCCAGCTTGGATCAAATTCCAGACTCTTATAAGCTCTGCAGCCTTGAATCAGTTCTGCAACTGCCAAGTCCCTTTCCCCCTCTGTAAAATGTGAATCTATCAAGAGTATGTCAGAAGCATCACATGTCAGTGTTCAGAAGTTGGCATTTAATCAGTAGGTGTTGAATGATGTAGTTCTGTCTCTTTTTTTCTGACACGAGCATTGTGTTTGCAGGAGAAAAACTGCTCAGTGAAGGAAGAGGCAGGGCATGGAGGAACAAGAATGGGATGAATTTTATCTTACTCATTTCCTGGAGGAATTTTGACAAAGCAGAGATGAAGGCGAGTCCTCATTCCTAATTCACCAGGAGGCTGTTAGCCCAGCAATTGGGCGTGACTGTTCCTGCCCACTGTGCTGTGGGTGGCAGCTGTGTCCCTGGAGCCCCACATCCCCAGAGCTCCAGGTATATTGTGGCGGCATTTATATATTTTTTTTTTTGTAATTTTTTTCTTTTTTCTTTTCTTTCCTTTTTTTTTTTTTGAGACAGAGTCTTGCTCTGTTGTCCAGGCTGGAGGCTGCAGTGCAGTGGCAAGATCTTGGCTCACTGCAAACTCCACCTCCTGGGTTCAAGTGATTCTCCTGCCTCAGCCTCTGGAGTACCTGGGATTACAGGTGCCCGCCACCACGCCTGGATAATTTTTGTATTTTTAGTAGAGACGGGGTTTCGCCATGTTGGCCAGGCTGGTCTTGAACTCCTGACCTCAGGCGATCCACCTGCCTCAGCCTCCCAAAGTGCTGAGATTACAGGCATGAGCCACCGTGCCCAGTCATTTTTTTGTAAATTCTTTCTAAGGTACTTTTGCTGTAGCATATTGTGGCTTCAGGCCTCCCGGCACTGGGATTGTGGAGTGGGCCGCCGTTTTCTTCGTCTTCCTCTTCAGGGCACACAGACTGGATGGATGGGGGAGGAAGACAGGGGAGAGGAGAAACAGGTGGGACTTTGGAGGTCTTTGAAGAGAGTTTGACACAGGTTGGGGCAATTGAAACCCCAGGTCTCAGTCATTGGAGCTGTTCCTTTCCTTTCTTTATTTTTTAGAGACAGGGTCTTGCTCTGTTGCCCAAGCTGGAGTGCAGTGGGTTGATCAGAGCTCACTGCAGCCTTGAGCTCCTGACCTCAAGCCTCAACCTCCTGCCTCAGCCTCCCAAAGCACTGGGATTATAGGTGTAAGCCACTGCCCAGCCCAGGCCTGTTCTTCTCTGTTTACACTCACTTTCTAGATTCTCTCTCCGGTGTCATGGTTTAAATACCAACTGGTTGCCAATGCCCAGTGATAGGGTTTGGCTCTGTGTTGCCATCCAAATCTCACTTTGAGCTGTAATAATCCGCACGTGTCAAAGGCTGGACCAGGTGGAGATAATGGAATCCTGGGGCTGTTTTTTTCCCACGCTGTTCTCGTGATAGTGAGTGAGTTCTCATGAGACCTGATTTTTTTTTTTTTTCCTGGAATCTTGCTCTGTTGCTAGGCTGGAGTACAGTGGTGCGATCTCGGCTCATTGCAACCTCCGCCTCCTGGTTTCAACTGATTCTCCTACCTCTACCTCCCGAATAGCTGGGATTACAGGTGCACACCACCATGCCCAGCTAATTTTTGTATTTTTAGTAGAGACAGGGTTTCACCATGTTGGCCAGGATGGTCTCGACCTCTTGACCTCATGATCTGCCTGCCTTGGCCTCCCAAAGTGCTAGGATTACAGGCATGAGCCACCGCGCCTGGCCTGACCTGATGGTTTTATAAGGGGCTTCCTCTTCTGGTCGGCACTTATTCTCTCACCTACCGCCCTGCGAAGAGGTGCCTTCTGCCATGGTTGTAAGTTTCCTGAGACCTCCCCGGCTATGCAGAACGGTGAGTCAATCAAACTGCTTTTCTTTATAAATAGCCCAGTCTCAGATATGTCTTTAATAGCAGCATGAGAACAGAGTAATACACCCAGTGTGGTAGACTGAGTAATTACTTCCTCAAAATGTCCATGTCCTAATCCCCAGAACCTGTGAATATGTTACCTTATATGGCATAAAGGACTCTGCAGATACGACTAAGTTAAGAATTTAGCAGGGGGAGATTATGCTGGTGGGTTTGATGTAATCCCAAGGGTCCTTATACGAGGGAGACAAGAGATAAGTGTCAATAGTAGGAGGTGCGATGAGGGAATCAAGAGGTTGGGGTGATACCAGGAAGGGGTCGTAAACCAAGCAATGTGGGTGATTGCTCTGAGCCCCGCCAGGCTGGAATCACGGTGACAGCTGGGCTGCCTTCCTTTCTGGAGGCTCTAGGGAGACTCTGCTTCCAGACTCACTCTTGTGGGCAGAATTCTGTTCCATGTGGTTGCAGGGCGGAGGGCCCTATCTGCATGCTGGATGTTGGCTGGGGCTGTTCTTAGCTCTGGAGGGTGCCATGTTTCCTGATCCATGGCTCCCTTCATCTTCAAACCGGTGACAGAAGCTCAGGTCTCTCTCCTGCCTCTTCTCCAGTGAATCTCTTCAGCTAGGAAAGGGCCTCTGTTTCTAAGGACTCAGGTGATTAGTAGGTTGGTGCAAAAGTAATTGCAGTTTTTGCCATTGCTTTCAATGGCTTTTGCATCAAAATAAGAGATTGGGCCCACCTGCATAATCAAGGAGTGTCGCCCCATCTCAAGATCCACGACCTTAGTCACATCTGCAAAGCCCCTTTGCTGCGTAAGATAACATACGCACAGGTTCTGGGGATTAGGATATGGACATCTTTGGGGGGCTATTCCTCTGCTCTCCTGTACTCCTTGCCTCCCATGGGTTTAGTGGCATTTTCTCTCCTGCTATCAGAAGGAATTGAGCTTCGAGCTCATAGTGATCACCTGCTGGCCACCCTATTCTTCCATTATCCTAGCCATCATCCTGGCCAAATCCTCCTTTGAGATGGAGTCTCGATCTATCACCCCAGGCTGGAGTGCAGTGGTGCCATCTTGGCTCACTGCAACCTCTGCCTCCCGGATTCAAGCAATTCTCATGCCTCAGCCTCCCAGGTAGCTGGGATTACAGGCATGCCACTAGGCCTGACTAATTTTTTTTTGTATTTTTAGTAGAGACGGGGTTTTATCATGTTGCCCAGGCTGGTCTTGAACTTCGGGCCTCAGGTGATCCACCCGCCTCAACCTCCCAAAGTGCTGGGATTACAGGCATGAGCCACCGTGCCTGGCCAAAGGCCTTTTTTTTTTTCTGAATAGCAAATAGTTTATTGGTAAGTACATGGTTTCAACGGGAGTGATAAATTCACATAAACACGAAACAATAATTAAGTCAAAAGAATAAATGCTTACCAATCATCAGAAAATCTGTGGCCATTAGGACTGGCACGCGAAAACTCAAAATCACTCAGAGGCCAAATCTTAAAGAAGATTCGTCCTCTTATTAGTCCATAGGGAATAGGTCCATAGTACCTGGAATGTGGAATCTGTAGAATTCTGTAGATTATCACCTAACCAAACATGACCCACTGGCACATAACTATGGCTTTTAAAGAAATCTAATGGACTAGTGGTGAGGATTTGGTCTCCTTCTGATTACTCTTTTACAAATATTTGATTTTGGATCACTTGGGCTTTTTGCAATCACAATGTCACCTCTTTGGATATCACAAAAATGTACACTAAGATTTTCTGCAAAGACAATATCTGAATTTTGAATGGTAGGTTTCATTAATGGTCCAGAACACATGACAGCACCACTAATGTATTCAAAAGCACTATACAGCTATACTGAATAGCACAGCCAAGCCGAAATGTTTTCCCCAGAACACCACAAAACATAGTTCTATGTAGACTCTGCCACCATCGGCCTCGGGCCCTAAAGAACCCTGAAGACCCTCAACCAGGATACAGGTGCACCAGGGCCTTTTTATCTTGCTCTTTCAACTGTGGAGTCTTTTCCCTTCTGGCCAGGGCTTCAGTTAAGCCCTTTGTGAGCCTTTTTCTCCTGGCTGAGCCTTGGCAAAGGATGTTATTTCGTAAGCACCCCTGCCCGCAAACTGAGCTTTTCTCCTTTTCCTGCTGATAACTCCCTGCCCCGCCAGTTGGAGCCCCACATCCCCATTCCCTCAGGAACATGACGAGTTCCCCTCTGCAATTCCCAGCCTGGCCTTACAATCGAGGGACAGTGGCTTGGATATGGCACCTCTTTGAGGAACTCCATCCGAGATGAGCATGCCGGACATTGTTGCTTGGATGGGACCCTCTTGGTTGGGCTGAGTTGCTGGGATCCTCGTATCCTGCTCTCCTTGCCAGATTCTTCCCTCCAGGTCTACACAGCACTCCAGGGCACCCAGCTCAACTCACATAGGCAAAGGAGAGCTTCCTTCCTCACCTTTCCCCGTCTAAGGATTATCCCAGGCACTGGTGCCAGAGAATGGAACCGAGGAGTGATAACATCTTACCTACTGCGATCTGACTAAGTTCAGCTGGAGGAGCCTCAGGTCAGAGCAGCCAAAGCCTTCCAGCATGCAGGCTCCTTTTATCCACAACCTCTCCCCACTGGTGACCTTATTTGTGGTCGGTCACTCAAATTCTTCCTAAACTGCCCCTTTGGCCATTGGCCACTTGCCATGAGTAGTCCTGCATCTAGTCATTGCTTCCTTCCTTTGATGTCAGTGGGGACCTGGTTGCTAGGGTAACTGGGGTGGAACTATAGGTCTGGGGTCTTGACCTTGAACCCTGCTTAACTGGATTATTGTTAGGTTCTTGGCTCGTTTCCCTTTTGTGGTTAGGAGAATGCACACCCTTCCACATTTCTATCCTGGTTTCTCCATATTTTGTTGTTCTCTTTCTTTGAAGTCTGTCTGGCCTATACATTTTCTCTGGAATTTGCTAACTCAATGGCTTTTGTTTCTCGTAGCCAATATTGCTCCCAAATTAAAAAAATCGATTTGGCAAGAACACGTAATGGATTGTGCTGTGTGCTCTGTACTGTCTCATACCTGGAGGCCACCACGTTTGGCTGTTCCTCCTGCTAACACTGAGATTAAACTGTGGATTTGGTACCAGGAACGGTGGCTCATGCCTGTAATCCCAGCACTTTGGGAGGCTGAGGTGAGAGGATTGCTTGAGATTAGGAGTTTGAGACCAGTCTGGCAACATGGTGAAACCCCATCTCTACAAACAAATTTTAAAAATTAGCTAGATGTTCTGGTGTGCACCTATGGCACCTATGGTCCCAGCTACACAGGAGGCTGAGGTGGGAGGATCATTTGAGTCTGGGTGATTGAGGCTGCGATGAGCTGTGATTGTGCTACTGTACTCCAGCCTGGGTAACAGAGTGAGGCCCTGTCTCAACATTAAAAATAAAAAAATAAAAATAAACCCTGTGGATTTGGGAGGTGACATCTCCCCACCCCATTATAGCCTTCCCCATCATTTCATCTAATGGTTTCATCCATTGATAATCTCTGCCTAAATCATTTATTTCATCGTAGGTTGCAAAATTAAAGCTGTCCTCATAGGGTTAAAGTGAATTCTGGACAGAAATATTATTGTAATTAAGCATTAATCATGCTGCGCTTTGATCCGCTTCCTTGTAACTGAATGTCAGGAGCACTAGATACTGACCATTTACATCCCCATTGTTCCTATAGGATCTCTGACATTAGAATCATAAGGCTTTTGGCCAGTCGTGATGACTCACACCTGTAATCCTAGCACTTTGGGAAGCCAATGCAGGCAGATCATCTGAGCTCAGGTGTTCAAGACCAGCCTGAGTAACATGGTGAAATCCAGTCTCTAAAAAAAATACAAAAATTAGCTGGGTGTGGTGGTATGTGCCTGTAGTCCCAGCACTCAGAGGGCTGAGGTAGGAGGATCACTTGAGCTTGGAGATGGAGGTTGCAGTGAGCCAAGATCACACTGCTGCACTCCAGCCTGGGTGACACAGCTAGACCCTGCCAAAATCATAAGGCTTCTGTTTAAGAATTGCCTAAGATGTTCTTCTGATCCTAAGTTCCAACAGAACAGCTGATGGCAACCAGTTTGAAGACCCCAACAGAGGCACTGAGTCAGCAGTACTATGAGAACACAGTTTCTTCCTCTCTCTGTTCCATGACTTCACGCTGTACTCTTCAACCAATCAACGATCTCCACACTTTGGCCCACTCCCAAACCCTTAAAAATCCTAGCCCCCAACTATTCAGGGAGGCAGATTTGAGGTTTCCCCCTATCTCTGCATTTGGCAGCCCTACAACTAAACCGCTTTGAATGTTGCAACCTGGTGTCTCAGTCAACTGACTTGCTGTGTGCATTGGGCAAGAAACCTATTACGGCTACAAAATGATGATGTTTCTAATTTGTCATCTTTTAAACATGTATTAAATGGAATTCTTCCATAAAAAAAGAATAAAATTTCCTCATCAGTTATGGCTGCTCTTTTAATACTGAAACACAATTTGTATAAGAAAGGCTGGGTTTAATTATTGCCTATTCAGGGCCATTTGTTGCCAGTTTTCTGAGAAAGGGTTGGTGCCCTAGCTGCTTCCAGTAGTGACCCGGGACTGCATGTTTCTTAATTACTGTGAACTTTTTATTGTCTTTGCTCTTAATGAATTTAAATGTCTACTGAGTGCTGAGAAGACATTGATGAGAAAGACTGAAATGGTCCCGTTCTGTCTTTGTGTGGCTTTGAGCAGCTCACCTTGTTCTTTACGGTCTTTCTCATCATATACATCTCACTTGGCACGTGTTGTAAACTTCCCTTCATTTTTCTTTTCTTTTCTTTCATTTTTTTTTTTTTTTTTTGAGATGGAGACTCGCTTTGTTGTCCAGGCTGGAGTACAGCGGTGAGATCTTGGCTCACTGCAACCTCCGCCTCCCAGGCTCAAGTAATTCTCCTGCCTCAGCCTCCTGGGTAGCTGGGATTACAGGCACCTGCCACCAAGACCAGCTAATTTTTTGTAGTTTTAGTAGAGGTAGAGTTTCATCATGTAGGCCAGGCTGGTCTCGAACGCCTGATCTCAAGTGATCCGCCTGCCTCGGCCTCCCAAAGTATTGGGATTACCGGTATGAGCCACCAAGCCTGGCCCTTCATTTTTCTTTAAGGGATTTAGGGCTATGTGTTCCAGTTCCTCTAGCCAAGCCCCATGGGGATGGGGGCAGCGTCTTACAGTTTCCTCTTCCTTGTTTCCTGCCTATGTATCTAGTACAAGTTTGGGTATCCAGAAGGCCCTGGTAATAGTTGTAGATTGAGTAGATGTGTCCTTAAAGTGGTCATTCTTTCATTAAATGTTTTTTATTATTTAAAAAACTTTCTAAAAATTATTCTTGCTTTTTCTTCTCATGCTTGTTTCCTGTATTCCTCCATTTTTCGACATCTTCATATATACTTCTTTTGCCTGCGTCCTGGACAAGAGTAGTGGTGCATTCCAACACCTAATCTGTGACACCAGCTGACTGTCTTGCAATTTAAGTCAAGTCTGGCACTGATTACCTGGAATTTGTGTAGATTCCACAATTTAAAGAGCAAGGTCCTCACCAAGTCCACCCTTCTTTCAGACTCCAGCCATACATGGGGTCCCTAGGCTACCTACACCTCTGTCCGACTTGGTTACAAACTTGGGAGTTTCCATGATTTTCCTTCAGTTTTGATAATTTACAGAATGACTCACAGAACTCAGGAAAATGCTCTACTTACAATCACCATTTTATTATAAAGAATACAAATGAAGAGCCAGATAAAGCGATATGTATGGTAGCAAGCACTGGAAGGGTCCAGAGCTCAGGAGCCTTCGTCCCTGTGGAATCAGGATGCTCTACCTTCCTAGTACACTGGAATGTTCACCAACCAGGAAGCTCCCCAAGCCTCACTGTCCAGAGTTTTTATTGGGGTTTCTTTACATAGACATCATTGCTTAAATCATTGGCCATGTTAAAATTGAACTCGATTTCCAGCCCCATCACCTCCTTAGAGATCGGGGATGGGATGGGGCTGAAAATTCCAATGCTCTAATCACATGCTTGGTCTTTCTGGCTTGGTCAACTCCTCCCTTGAAACTAAGGGCCCACCATGGGTAACCTTGTTAGCATAAACCCAGGGATGGGTGAAAAGGACTTGTTATGAGTGCAAAAGACACTCCTATCAGGAAACAGTAGAGTTTTTGAAGCTGTGTGCTAGGAACTAGGCACAAAAGCCAGACACATTCTTTATTATATCACAACTGGTATATGCAGCAGTGATAAAACTTTAAGTGAGTGTGTGTGAGGTTGAAGTACCTAGACCTTCGAGTATCTTTAAGGCTAAAGCCCAAAGAAAAAGTCTTTTGATTTGGCAAGAGGATACTTCTGGGTTGGGGGAGAAAGGCAGGCTCAGAAGGAAAAGACAACAGCCTCATATATATATGGCAACAGTTATAATCTGAGCCTTTGGAGAGCTTGAAGGTCTAAGGAAAGGGTTGACTGGCTGCTGGCATAGAAGACCTCTGTGTCAGCAGGGACAGGAAGGGTTTTGTATACAGAGGAAACAGACAGGACGTGGATGAGTTGGAAGCTCTGAGAGCAAGATCACAGAGTTATGAGAACCAAGGGGCAAGTAAAGGGCTTTGCTTTGAAGACACAAAGGATTCCTTTTTTAGACTAGAAGGAAAAACGAGGAGCTAATTGGAAAAATGCAAGAAAAAATACAAGTTGACAGAAATATGATGCACACAAAGTGGATGAGAGCAACTATTTTTAAAGGCAGGCAGCCTGCAGAGCGGGAGTTCAGCAAGGCAAGACTTTATGAAAGATCTTGCAGTCTTGATTGATTTCAAGGAGTCCAAGAAGCAAGGGAAGGAGGAGTAGGGACCATCAAGGGAAGAATGGACGTGAGTGACTCTTTCTCATGGTGAGCCGAGTCTTTGAAAGTGATTGCCAGATGACCTCTAGAAGTTTCTTCTAGAGTTATTATTCAGGATTCTATGGCTTCTGGATGAGAACATCTCATTGACAGTAGGATGGATCCTAGCTCTACAACTTCCTAGTGTCTGCATTGTCTAAAAAGAAAAACATATACGTGGGAGAGCAATGTCTCCTAACAGTTACAACCATTGCTTAAAATAGTTAGGAGGAAAAAAGGGGGCACCTGTATCTGGGAAGGTAACTATTGCCAGAGACAATTTTTTGGTACTTATTTATAATGCAGATCTTAATAATTAGAGCTAACTCCGTGGTTGGCTTGGCCACCTCTTCCCTACATTCCACCCAGGGTTGGGGTGTAGGGTTCCTCTACTGCAAGGGTTCTCACCTAGGGCAGAAGACAAATGATAAAGTCTCAAGACACTTTTAATTGTCACAACTGGGTAGTGTCTAGTGGGTAGAGGCCAGAGATGCTGCCAACATCCTACAATGCACAGGACAGCCTTCAAACAAAGAGTGAGGAAATATCAAAGTTGAGAAATCCTGCTTTAAAGAAAATACCTGGAGGAAGGATATCCTGGTGAAATATACCAGGTATATCTTGGTAGGTAGGGAGGGCTTTCGAGAGGTGTGGCAGACATCCTTGGGTGGCCAGTGCAACCCACGTCCACAGTCATCTTTGTAGCTACCTTCAAGTTATAGGTAACCACATGACATTTCTGAGCAATGAAATGGAAGATAATTTGCTGGATGAAGCTTCTAATAAAATCACTGTGTTCTTGACCTTTGGGTATCTTTTCCTTCTTCCTTCCTGGAAAGTGAACTTGCCATCTGGAGGTACAGTGGCCGCTTTCAGGGCCATGAGTACTCAAATCAACAGCTAAAGAGGGTGGAGCCAAAAGCCAAAGGCAGAAAGATCTGCGAACCCAGGGGAATGTTTGACAATGTCTGAAGATTTTGGTTGTCGCTGGGGAGGAAGGCTAGTGGTATCTACTGGGTAGAGATTAGGGATGCTGCTCAGCACCCTACAGTGCATGAATCCAGGGTTACCTGCCTGAGGATCACTTGTAGTGGGGGCTTAGGGAGCTGACCAGTTGTTTAAGCTCCTGTGAGCTGGGTTTCCTGTTATTTGTGGCTGAGTTAATTTCAAGTTGCTACAGTAGGAGAAGTTCTTTGATTCAAGCCTGTTACAGGGCTATTTCCAGACAACGCCTCCTTTAGATGACTTTTACCGCCACTTTCCAGGGTGATATTGGGTTTCCAGTCCCATCCTTGAAGCAGAGAGAGTATAACCATTCCTTTGCTTCTTTTGCCAGAAGATGCCAACACCAACGGTCCCCTCCACCCACGTCGCCAGTGGGTTCGGCTGGGTCCAAGATCACAGGCCTGAATAAGAGGTTAGAAGGCATTAGGAGATTCCAAAAACCAGTGACTTCAGAATTTGGGGTCCATCCTATAATACTTTCAGCAATAAGGCAATGCGTTCTTATAGCTTAGATGTCAGCAACTCAAATTTACTAATAGGGTTCAAACTAACTTCCTAGAGGCCGCATGCAGTAGCTCATGCCTATAATCCCAACACTTTGGGAAGCTGAAGTGGGAGAATCACTTGAGCGCCAGAAGTTCGAGAACATCCTGGCCAACATGGAGAAACCCCATCTCTACTAAACATACAAAAATTAGCTGGGCGTGGTGGTGTGCACCTGTAGTCACAGCTACTTGGAAGGCTGAGGCAGGAGAATCAGCTTGAACCCGGGAGGCAGAGGTTGCAGTGAGCCGAGATTGTGCCACTGCACTCCAGCCTGGGTGACAGAGTGAGGCTCTGTCTTCAAAAACAAAAACAAAAACTAAAGTAACTTCCTAGAATTACATCGTATTTGCCAAAAGTGTTTTGAAAGCTGTTAATTGCTATACTTATGAAGGCATAATGAAGGCATATTCTAAATTTCTCCTCCTTGCTATGTCAGCTAAAATATGATACATAATTTAATCAAATATAATGTTGCCAAGAACCCAGGGTAGGCAACCCACCAGGGGTTTCCTTCTCTCTTACTTCTCTATTCTTTTTCAAAGCTCCTTTATTTTCTCTTTCCTTTCCTCTGGTTTCCATTGTTTTTGTCCGTTGCTGGTGGCCCTAAGCAGATGGATATGATTTCTTACTATTCTTGAAGGTCTGAAAGAGGAGATACACCCTAATCCAATAAAAACCCTGCAGGATAAATTGGCTCGTGAATGACAGCATTACTTCTCAGGGACACACTTCCAACTCTAACACTTCTTAGATGAAAGCAACTCAGGGACCTGATATCTTGAGCCTTCCTTCTGTATTTTTTTCCGAACAGCATTTTCTCCTGCCTCCCTAGGTTTTATCCCCAGAGACTGTGAGAAGTCTGTTGGCTAGCACTTTCCCCCTCTCACACAAGGAATGAATCATGACCCCAGCAGAGGAAAATCCAGGTCGCTGAGACAGTGTTCAAGGGAGTCAGGTTAAGAAAAGGATGGGGCTAGGGTGAGGGCACCTGGTTTTCTGCAACTGGCTCAGTAGGAACTTCCTCATGGTCTCATCTTCAAAGTTGTAATTGACCTTCCAGAAGATGCAGAGCTGCCGATATTGTGTGACCAGCTCCAGGACTGTCCGGAAACCTTCTGCAGTGTCAAAATCTGGCGCTCCACTCCCCTGCTCCCAGGCGTAGACGGTGAGTAGCTCCAAGGCATACTTTGGGGGCAAAGACCCCTTTGGCTTCAGTTTCCTTTCACACTAGGGAAGAGTGGGAACATCAGATGAACTGGTTAGCCTAGGAGCTCAGTGAGAGCCGCACAGGGACCACAGCAGGGCAACTGAGTCATGACGTCATGCTGGTGTGCTCACACTCTGCAGCTTGGATGTCTAAACTGCATAGCCTTACAGGAGTCCACCTGGTAGCTGGTAGGCAGCACACCTGAGTTTCTTTGTTGTGCCTTTGACCATATATGCCTTCCTAGGACAATAATACAGCTACAGTTGACTGGAAACCCACTGCATGCCAACTATGGGCCCAGGCATTCACCCACATCATTCCTAATCTTCGCCACAACCCAGGCAGCATGACCTGCATTTTAGATGAAGACTTTGAGGCTGCGGGAAGTGGAGTGACTCACTCAAGGTCATGTCACAGCCCCGAGTCTTCTGACACGCCATGCCAGCTCTCTGATTTTCCGGGATGAAAACCACAGAGTTTGGTCTTGGTTTCACGTTTCAGGGAGCTGGGCACAGAGAGGAGGCATCTCAGGAAGAGGTGGTATGTGCTTGATGTTTACTGTCACGAGAATATTCAGAAGCTACCTTGTGTGCAAGTGCGGGGAGACTGACCAATATAGAAAATGCAGCCCTGGTTCCACCTATAGCTTCAACCTGCCTTCTGAGAGACAGTGTGCGCACCGGGAAGCAGAAAAGCCCCACTGGCAACGTGTGGGCGTGTAAATCCCAGCTTCCACCCACGCTCTGTAGGCCAGGTCACTTGGATTCCTGCAGAATTCTTTGGCTAGTGCGAGGGCAAAGTAAATCACATGTAGCAGCTTTGGTGGCCAGAAGCCATCAATGCCTGACCCAAATGAATAGGGTTAGTGATGGGAAGGTCATAAAGATACCCAGTGGGAAGATTCTCCAAAGTGGGCCCTCAGCATGGGAGATTGTGGGCAACAGGGCTTAATGTTCATGGCTTACTGGTAAAAATAATAACCCCATGGTCAGAAGAAGGACCGTCCTTACCTCTTTGTACCAGTGCTTCACCAGGCGAATTAAATCCTTCAGTTTGGTGGGCCGGGAGTGAATGAAGTTTCGCTGCAGCACTGTGAAACAGGTAGAAAACTCTCCTCCCGGGAAGTCTGAGGATTTATACAGATCAAGGAGCCCTGCATAAACCTCGGGGCTGGGTGTGGAGCCAGAGCTCAGCTGACCTGCCATGAGGGAGAGATTGACATCCTGCTTTAATATGCACAGTAAATAACAGATGACAAAACATTTTTGACAAATACGATTTAATTCTGGGAAATTACTTTGAATAGTGTTAGTGTATTTGAAAGACTGATGTCTAAGTTATAGGGAGCATCTCCAGAATAATGAGCTATGTAAAAAATTATGTGGTCTACATGGGTGCCGGTGGTATTATTAAAGTATCATCTAGACTTACACTAACAGAGCAGCCACCAGCCAATGTGGCCATTTGCACTCACATTCATTAAAGGGAATGAAAATTAAAAATTTAGTTCCTCAGTTGCTGTAGCCACATGTCAAGCTCTCAGTAGTTGTAGAACCCAGACATAGAACATTTTCATGATCACAGAAAGATCTTTGGGACAACACTGATCTGGAGTTTGTGAACTATGGCCCCTGGGGCTAAATCTGGTGCACTGCTTCTTGTTTTTTGTTTGTTTTTGTTTTTTTGCTTTTTTGAGACAGTGTTTTGCTCTGTTGCCCAGATTGGAATGCAGTGGCATGATCACAGCTTACTGCAGCCTCGCTCTCCTGGGCTCAAGCAATCCTGCCACCTCAGCCTCCTGGGTATCTGGGACTATAGGTGTGTGCCGTGTACCACCATGCCTGGCTAATTTTGTTTGTTTATTTATTTATTTATTTATTTATTTCTGGGATGAAGTCTCACTATGTTGCCCAGGCTGGTCTCAAATTCCTGGGTCAAGCAGTCTTCCTGTCTTGGCCTCCCAAGGTACTGGGATTACAGGTATGAGCCTCTATGCCCAGCCCAACTACTTGTTTTATTTGTGTGTTTGTTTGTTTGTTTTCAGACAGAGCCTCACTCTGTTACCCAGGCTGGAGTGCGGTGGTGCAATCTCGCACTGCCACCTCCGTGTCCCGGGTTCAAGCAATTCTCCTGCCTCAGCCTCCCCGAGTAGCTGGGATTACAGGCACGCACCACCATGCTTGGAAATAAGAAATGGGACCAAAATCGTATACAAGCGTAAAGTATTACTGCCACGATTAATGCCACTTGCTGGGGCCAGGAACCCATGAGTAGCACATGCTTTCACAGCCCATCATTGAGTCCCGTGGCTCTCCTTCCACCCTTTGTCCACTATCACTTCCAGGATCCAGAATCTTCTTCCTCCAGAAGCTAAGGTCTGGGGAGCCTTACCCAGAGCGTTAAAGGCAGGAAGCACATCAAAGCTGACACTTTCGTTGAGGACTTTGGATTTCAGAGAGAAACTCAGCACCCTGGGAGCCTTCCACATGGGAAGCTCAAAGATGACCTCAAGCTCCTCCTTCTTCTCCCTCCAAAAGGTTTCCAGCTGTTCCTGGATTTCCTTGATGATTCTGTACCGCTCGTTTTTTTGGGAGGTGTAGCTTTTCAGTGAGTTATGGAACACGACGAGGTTGGCATCAGAGCCAGTCTTCAGAGCGGTGCCTTTGGCGGTTGATCCTCCCTAAGGAAGAAAGGAAGGTTGAGATCCAGAATTTCCTAGACCGAGGAGTCCCCTGCCCCCATGGGCTGGCACCAGTTGGGCTAACTGATGTGGTTTCCAAGGCCAAGTTCTGCGTTAGGGTCCAGTGAGGGCTGAGCCCAAAGCAAAGGGTTTTGTTTTACAAACTAGTAGATAATGCAGTTATTAAACCATACAGTTCCAAAGGCAATTATTCTCCTGCCTTTCATACACAAACAACTGATGGGCTAGTTACAAGTTACCTGCTTCTCAGGTCAATTTCCTAAAGATTTTGCCTAAAGACATATTTAGCTTTATTTGGATTCCTGTAACCAAACAAATCGAGTGGAATGCAACCATTATAGTGAAAGTGCTCATCTGTTCTTTGATGCGTGTTTTCTCCTGCAGGTCTGGGGAGCACCAGGTTGGTAAACTTTCTGCAAAGGGCCAGATAGTAGGCATTTTAGGCTTTGTGGGCTATTTATGTCTCTGCCATTAAGGCTTCTCCCTTCCCTTCCTGTTCCTTCTCCTCCATTTAGTTTCTGTAGAGAAAAATGTTTTATTTTATCCATGGGTGTTAAATGCCTGATTATATGGGTTAAGGAGGTGAGGAAAGGTTGTGTTCTATTTCCTGTACGCAGATCCCCAATTCATCCCTGTTCCAGTCCCCTTCATTCATGCAGCCCACCTTTGTCTTTAAGAGTTGGGCTTCAGCAGCTCCTCTCAGACTGTAGCCCCTTCCTCATAATCTCTAGGTGTCACCTTCCTCTGGCCTTAGCAGAGAAACCTTCAACCAACTCCGGGAAGATGGAAAGCAATGTCTTATCTGCCGATGGCTCTCTTTTCTTCTTTAATGTGTCATATACCTTTTCTTTTTCACTGACTATATCATGTGAATGGGGTCTCAGGAAGGAGAGGAGAAAGCACATGCTTTGACAATTCTAACACTGATCAGAAACTCAGTCCTGTTTTCACTCCAGTGACCTTCAATGAGACAGTTCACTCATTGCCCTGGGGCTATTGGTGCCAATTCCAAGGCCCCTCTCTCTAGATGTACAGATTTGTTCTGGCATCACCACAGACGTTTACGCAGACATAACATTTTCCTCTCTCCCTTCTTGTGACCATGGGAACACGTTTATCTGGTCTTGTGACCAGTAAACAGAGAGAAACATGTCAGCCCCATGGCCTTTGAGCCACAGACAAGGATGACCGAAGCCTCTGAATCTCTAGCTCAGCTGATGGGGCAAGTTGGGCTCCAGTCACTCAAAGGAGAAGGAGATTCTAAGCTCCTTAGAATCTGCAGTGGGTTCAATGGTGGACCTGTAAAAATACCCTCTGGGGGCCTGTGGATGTGCCCCTATCTGGAAAAAGGGTCTTTGCAGATGTAACTGAGTTAAGGATCTGGAGATGGGATCATTCTGGATCAGGCTGCGTCCTAAATCCAATGACAAGTGTTCTTAGAAAAGAAGAGAAGGAGGTGGACACAGAAGAAAAGGTGTGATGACAGAGGCAGAGACGGGAGTGATGTGTCTCCACGCCCAAGAGCCCCAAGGATGGCCAGCAGCTCCAGGAAAAACAATACAGAATCCAAGTTGTGTTGTTAACGACCTAGGCAGTCTATCCACAGCCCCCACTGAAAACTAGTGTCCTAGTTCCCTTAACTCCTACTTCCCTTCCTCGTTTCTGAAGGTATATGGATCCTGGAGAGCTACAATGCACACTTAGCTCCCTTCCAGGAATGCCCAATGTTACATCATTCCAACAAGACATGAGAAAGGCCAGTGCTCACCTGGACAATCTGGATCTTGGCAGTTGATTGTCGGAAGCAATTTTCTTTAAGGAATGTACAGATGATGTCAACAGCACTATCGATCTGCTCTAGGTAGAATTTGTTGGGCTGAAGAAACTCTTTGATGAACTTATCCAGAAGATGGCCTGGGGTCGTGAAGAGTGGTGCTGGCTGGGGAAGGAAGGAAGACCCCAGGTGTGAGTGGCCCCTGTAAGTCCATCCGAGGCTTCCTTTCCTGCCTATACTGGGCCCCCTACCCTTTCTCTCCCAACTGCCCTCCAGCTCGCGGCCTGGCGTCTTTTCCATCTTTTGTCCTTGCATGAATACATCCCAAGAAGACACCTGAGAGTTTGGGGTGGCACGCAACTCCCCCCCCCGAAACAAAAACAGTCCTAGTTGCCCCTCCTTCCCCCAGGAGAGATCTGGATCCTTGTCCAGACAGATCTGTCGTGTTCCTAACTCCAAACTCCTTTTTCCTTGCCCAGTTTGAGCATCATCTCCTAGTGACCTGTGGCTTTTTGCTTTAACTACACCTCTGGTCCTTCCCTGTTTTCCCATTTGCTGTAGGTATTGGAGATTGCTGATGACCGCATCCATTCCTTTCTTAAGATTGTATCAGCCTGTGTTAAACACGCCATGTGCGGGTGTGTTGGTTTCCAAGGGCTGCCATAACAAGTGACCACAACTAGATGTCTGAAAACAACAGAAGTTTCTTCTCTTCCAGTTCTGGAGGCCAACAGTTCAAAGTCCAGGTTTTGGCACAGCTGTGCTCCCTCTGAAGCATATGTGGTTAAGGCTCTAGAGATGAGAGGATTATTCTGCATTACCTGGATTGGCCTGATGTCATCACAAGGGTCTTTTCCCTCTTAATTTTAATTTTTAATTGAATTAATTAATACATTTTTTCTCCACTTTTACTTTAGGTTCTAGGAGATACATGCATGGGTTTTTACATGGGTAAATTGCATGTTGCTGAGGCTTGGTGTATGAGTGATCCCATCACCTAGGTAGTGAGCATAGAACCCAATAGGTAGCCTTCCAACCCATGATTCTAACCCATGTTTTTTCAGAAACAGTGTCTCGCTCTGTCACCCAAACTGGAGGGCAGGGGTGCCATTATAGCTCACTGCAGTCTCCAATTCCTGGGCTCAAGGGATTCTCCAGCCTTAGTCTCCTGAGTAGCTGGGACCACAGGTTTGTGCCACCATGCCTAGCTTTTTTTTTTTTTTTTTTTAGAGACGGGAGTCTCACTAGGTTCCCCAGGCTGGTCTCAAACTTCCGGTCTCAAGTAATCCTCCCACCTCAGCCTCCCAAAGTGCTGTGATTACAGGCATGAGCCACTGTGCTTGTAAGGACAAGAGTACTTATAAGACGGAGGCAGGAGGGTTAGGGTTGGAGGGGTGATGTGATGTTGGAAGTAGAGAGAGGGGCTGGAAAATGCTATGCTGTTGGCTTTGAAGAAGGAGTAAGGGGCCATAGGCCAAGAAATTTGGACAGCCTCAAGGAGCTTGAAAAGGTGAGGAAACATATATATTGTTTTTTTTTTTTTTTTTGGTTGGTGCAAAAGTAATTTTGAGAGAGGGTCTTGCTCTGTCACCCAGGCTGAATGCAGTGGCACAATCATGGCTCACTGCAACCTTGATCTCCCTTGCTCAAGTGATCCTCCTGCCTCAGCCTCCCAACTAGCTGGAACTACAGGTGTACACCACTGCACCTGGCTAATTTATTTATTTATTTTTGTAGAGACGGGGTATTGTTATGTTGCTCAGGCTGGTCTCAAACTCCTGTTCTCAAGCGATCCTCCCCCCTCAGCCTCCCAAAGTGTTGGGATTACAGGTGTGAGCCACTGTGCCTGGCTCAAATTCTTGTGTTTTAAGCCACTAAGTTTAGGGCATTTTTTAAAAACAGCAGTAAGAGGCAACTAATTCAGTGTTCTATACAAATGTTGTACTTTTGCTGGCAACACAGACAAGATGGGCTAGCTCACCTGGAGGTGGGGAAGGGCATTCAGCTTGAAAGTTGAAGGTCAACCTTGGTTGTTCTTAGATGTTGTAAGTTGGCCTCATAGTTGCTGAGGATGATGCCTATTGAAGGTAAATTCATTGCCAACACTGCTCCTTCCACAGGACAGAATATTTGTGGTGTGTGAGTGCATATGTGTGCATGGTGTGAGTGCATGTGTGTGCATGTGTATGAATGCATGTGTGTGCATGTTTGTGCATGTGTGTGAGTGCATGTGTGTGCATGTGTATGAATGCATGTGTGTGCATGTTTGTGCATGTGTGTGAGTGCATGTGTGTGTATGCATGTACATGTGTGCATGTGTATGTGTACATGAGCCCTCCAATGTTTGGACCTCCTTATGCAGTGGTTCCTGGGCCTAATTGTCTTCAAAAACTGTAGAGACAGGGATGGTCTCACAGTTCTCAAAATAGAAGTTGATGGGATAGCAGAATAAAAACAGCCACAGTGAATATCAAAAGATGGTTTAGGAGATGTTTGGAACTAAATGCCACATGTGCTTCTGGGTTGGAAAAGAATGTCCTATGAAGGACATTCTTGGCATGATTGTCAAAATCATCCCAATGGCTGTATTGGGACAATAACATATGACTCCTAATCTCCTGAATTTGATCATGGCATAGAGGTTATTGAAGAGAATATTCTTGTTCTCAGAGATCCCTGTGAAAGTATTTAAGGGTAAAGAGATGTCTGGCAGTCTACTCTCAAAGGGCTCAGTATAAACAACAACTATAACAATGGGCCAGGCGAGGTGGCTCACGCTTGTAATCCCGTAACTTTGGGAGGCCAGGGTGGGAGGATCACTTGAGCCCAGGAGTTTGAGACCAGCCTGGCCAATGTAGCGAGATGTAACCCCATCTCTTAAAAAAAAAAAGATTAAAAACAACGATAACAACAACAACAATAATAACGTGTGCACACACAAACTGTAACATAGCAAATGTTGCACATGGGTGCATCTATGTGAGGGGCTCACAGGAGTTTACTGAACCATTTTTCTAACTTTTTAAATGTTTCAAAGCTTCAGAATAAGTTGTCAGGTTGGGGGGATAACTTTTTGAAAAAATCTGTCTGAAGAAGTCAGGAAAATTGGGGTCAGGGAGCAAAGACCAGGGGTCCAGTGAAAGTAGGGGTTACGGTGGGCACAGGGGTGACTGCTCAGAGTGTCCTGATCCTTCTGAGTCCAGTTAGGGAAGTTCCCCATTCATAGACTCCCCACCCTCTGTGAAGTTTGCTAAACTAATTTACATCTTCATTGACATGCCAGATTGTTGCTCAGTTAGCCTTCACATTTCTGTGCAAATGGGATGTAGATTCTGCCTCCCATAACTTGGATATAAATAAATCTGTCTGTGAAGTGTGGAATTTGGTTGGCCCCACTGGCCTCAATTAATACAGTTGTCCCCAGTGTGGTTCCCAGAAAAGCCGAGAGAGCTCAGTGGTCTAATCTGGGAAGGTTCTTCTTAATGGCTTTTCTCTAATAAGCACTGAGCATGCAGGGGAGTTTGTGTTGATAGATTTACTTCTCCTTTTGGGGATGGGAGGGGGAAGGCCAGTGCACCTGTTTCACTGCTGGTGCCTTAATTGGTTCTCTTGTTTTGGCCCCACTTCCCGCTCTTGCCCCCGGCACCTGCCTGAATGGAGCTCAGAACCTGTCCTGGCATCCACAGGCCTGACTGCCACCCCCTTCTCTGAGCTATGCTCTGTTTCATGTCTCCACCTGCTCACCAGCTTTCTCTCTTGCAAAAATTAATTGAGATCTCGCATCTGTGGGTATCCCCCTTTCTCTTTGTTCCATTTTGCACTTCATAGTCATTGCCTTGATGGTGTGCGATGGGTTGAACTGTGTCCCCATAAAAGATGCTGGGGTTCCAACCTATAGTATCAATGAATGTGTATTACCTGGAAATAGTGTCTTTTCAAATGGGATCTCATGAAGATTAGGTCATTATGGTGGGCCCTAATTCAGTATGACTGTTGTTCTTAGAAGAAGAGGATACGATAATACAGACATGTACAGAGGGAAGATGATAAGAAGACACGTAGGGAGAAGGCCACATGACCACAGGGGCAGCGGCTGGAGTGATGCAGCCACAAGCCAAGGACTGCTGGCAACCACCAGAAGCTGCAGGAAGCCTGGAAGAATTCTTCCCTAGGGCCTGCAGAGAGCGTGGCTCTGCCAACACCCTGATTTTGAACTTGTAATAGCCAGAATGGTGAGAGAATAAATTTCTGTGGCTTTAAGCCATCTGTTTTGTGGAACTTTGTAACAGCAGCACAGGAAACTAATACAGAGTACTCTCAGATAAGGCTTAGCCTAGGTGTCAGGAAGACCTTCCTGCAGCATGAAACACCCTGCATTTGGAAAACCCTCTTACCAGAACATTCCAAGATGGTGCAGGTAACTCATTATCCAGGTTGGGAGAAGTCAGCCAGGTTTGAGCTTCTTTTTTCAGCCATTGCCAGCATCTTTTATCTCCACTCACATTATTGGTTGGGTCAGTTGGATCCAAGATTACTGGCCTGTGTATTCCATTAGATTAAAAACAATGTCAGTTGAGCTGCTTGTGGGAGGCAAAATCTGTTTTGGGGAAAGAGGCCTGGAGTGGGAATCTGGCAACTTGAATTTGGATTCCTGCGGCTCCTCCAAGCTGCTGAGGAATTTTGTCTACAACATCAAGCCCCTCTGGCCCTATGTTTGCTGCTTTACAGAGACATTCTATTAATAAAATAACAAAGTGGTCTCCTCTTCCTGTCCCCCCGCTGCCCTTTCTCTCTTAGCTCCTGCCTTCTATAACAGGAAGTGTCTCTCCAGTGTTTGTTTAGGGGACAAAATGTGACTACGGCTTGGAACTTGAAAAGCACTGACTGGACTTCCCCTCTTTCAGACAGACCCCTCTGCCTTCCCACCCATGGTGGCTGCCATTCTTCTGGTCCAGCACTGGCTTGATAGGGCAAGGCTGAGATCTCATTCCAAAGAGGTATGCCTGGCATGTGGATGATGAGGTACAGGGATAGGGCATGAGAAGCTCGGCACCTCGCTGATTGGAGCTGGGGCAGCAGGATGTTCCTGATGGTCTCATCTTCAAAGTTGTAGTTGACCATCCAATAGACACACAGCTGCTCATGGCATTTGATCAGCTCCAGAATGGTTCTGACGCCTTCAGCAATGTCAAAGTTGTCTTTTCTGCACCCCTGTTCCCAGGCATACACTGTAAGCAACTCCAGGGCATATGGAGACAGCAAGGGTAAATCCTTCATTTTGTTCTGACACTGTGGGAGAAGAAAAGGGTAGCAGCTCATTTGGGGATCCAGTTCTTACCATGTCAGGGATCTGAAATCAAGAAACCAGAGGTCTACAGGAAGTCATTCTCCTTTGCCAGAATACCTACAATTCAGCAGATTGACAATACCAAGTCTTGACAAAGATGTGGAACAACTGGGATGGAGCAGGGACCTCTCTTAGGGGGCTGCAGGCCACCCACTGCCCCCATCCCACAAGCATAAAAATAAAGGACAATCTGGAGTTCTTTCGAGGGAAATTCCAGGCACCCTACTAGCCTTTAAAAGTCAATGAGCAACTTGATAAGCAAAAATATAGTAGTTTAGGGTCTACAGGAGCAGTGAAAAAAAAAAAAACCCAATAAAATAAAAACAACAAAAAAGGAAGGTAATAGTCACTTAAAACAGTAGCCAAGGAAGCTAGAGTCAGAAGATGTTTTGTTCCCTATAGAAACTAAAGATAACATCTTAAAGTATGTCCCTGTCCCTGAGTTGATTTTCAGAAACTCAGGCCCCCACCAAGCAAATCGACTGGCAGGTAGACCTCAGATAAGGGGAAACTGAGGATTGAACCCTGACCTCATTCTTTATTCTAAATTTCTTCCTGAGGGTCTTGGAGGAGGTCACACCTACGAGCCAGAGCTAACATTCCTTTCTGCTGATCTGAAATTTTTAGATAAAGCTTCGCCCATTTCACCCATCACAAATCGGAAAGTCTTTGAATCCTGTGACCTGAGCCATCCATCCATCTCCTCCCTCCTGCTTGGAGACGTCCCACCTTTTTAGGTCAAACCAATCTACAGTCTCCATGTGTTGATTGATGGCTTTGCCTGTAACCTCTGTCCCCTCACCTTTAAAACACTTACCTGTAAGCCATCGGAGAGTTTGGCTCTTAAACATGAGCTGCCCGATTCTCCCTGCGTGGCTCCCTGCAATAAATGCCTCACTCTCTCACGGCAGTGCCAAAGTCTGTGTTTGGTTTTGCTGCGCTGGGTGGGCAGATCCCCAGTTGGGTTTGATAATATTCCTGAAACTTACATCTTGCTGATGGGAGTATAATTTGGTAAGATTTTGGAAATGATTTGGCAAGATTTGCTATGGTTAAACAAAAAAACAAGTAAACCACATATATATTTTATATATTTACACACATATATGTACACGACATTCATATCTGTGTACTGGATAGCCCAGAAATTCTGCTGCTACCTATTTGCCCAAGAGAAAGGAATGCTTACATTCACAAAAAGACATGTAGGAAAATATCCATAGTAACCTAATTCATAATTGCCCCAATTTGAAAATGACCCAATCATCTATTTGAAAATTGCCCCAATTTGAAAATGACCCAAAGCAGCAGAATGGATAAATGTGTGTTACATTCATAAAATGGAATATGGCAAAACGTGAAAAAAAGTGCTACTATGGCTGGGTGCCGTGGCTCATGTCTGTAATCCCAGCACTTTGGGAGGCCGAGGTGGGTAGATAGCTTGAGCCCAGGAGTTCAAGACCAGCCTGGGCAACAAGGCAAAACCTCATCTCTACAAAAAACACAAAAATTAGCCAGGTGTGGTGGCACACTCCTGTAGTTCCAGCTACGTGGGAGGCTGAGATGGGAGGATTGCTTGAGCCCAGGAGACAGAGATTGCAGTGAGCCAATATCACACCACTGCACTCCAGCCTGGGTAACAGAGCAAGATCCTGCAACCACATGAATGAGTCTCTCAGACGTACTGTTGAGCAAAAGAAGGCAGACATAAAGTATGTACTGTATGATCCCACTTATATTGTTTAAAATCAAGCAAAACTAATCTGTGGTGGTGACAGATGTTAGAATAGGGGTTTGTTTGGGAGGATTACTGGGGAGACAGTTGGCTTGAGGCACCTTCTGTGGTGCAGGAAATGTTCCCTATGTTGATTTGGGTGTTGCTGGTAAGATTGCAAAACATGCATTGAGTTGTACACCTAAGATTGTTGCACTTTACTGGATGTCAGTTATCTCGATAAAAAGGAAATGAATGATAACCATATATAGACAGTTGGAAAATTACCTGTTGATGCCAGTGCTTTATCAAGAGGATCAAATCCTTTAGTTTTCTGGGACGGTTGTCAAAAAACTTCTGCTGGAGTTCGGTGAAGCAGACTGCAAACTCACCAGGACTGGCACTTGTCTTATCCAAGGATCTTTTGAGCTCTCGATAAATCCAGGGGCTGGGATTATCATTTAAGCCTGATGTGAAAGATAAATTGGAACTTTGGTATTTATGTAACCTGGTCTCAGAGAGCCAGGGTTGCTCTACAATGAAAGTCAGTTATAGTTTAACAGCACACGATCCCTGTTTAATCAGTCAGAGGACTGGTACCTTTACATAAAATACAATAGGAAAGGGCAACTTGGCCCATTAGATAATAAAGTGTAGTCTAAAATGACTATAATGAAAACGGTATGGTGTTAACCCAAGACAAGATCAGCAGAACCTAATGGAGGGATAAGAGATGGAATTATAAATGAGAAAGGGAATTCTCCAAATTAGTAGGGAACAAGTGGGTTCTTTAAAAAATTGTTGGTGTTGGCATAATTAGTATACATCTGGAAGAAAGGAAAGTTTATATTTTACATGCAATATATTCTGTCATTGAGTCCATCCAGTGAATATTTTACTTCAGAGTGTCAGGGTACAGGGACTTCGAGAAGGCAGGCAAGGTGGCAGCAGGGCCGTGGAGATCTGGGGACAGAGGCTGGTTTAATCAATGGGTTTTCATTCTTGCCAGCTGAACTCCACTGTTTATAAACACATTTATTTAGCCAGACATGGTGGCTCATGCCTGTAATCCCAGCACTTTGGGAGGCCGAGGCAGGTGGATCACCAGGAGTTCGAGACCAGCCTGGCCAACATGATGAAATCCTAAAATTCAAAAATACAAAAATTAGCTGGGCGTGGTGGCACATGCCTGTAATCCCAGCTACTCAGGAGGCTGAGGCATGCGAATTCCTTGAACCCGAGAGGCGGATGTTGCACTGGGCCATAATTGTGCCACTGCACTGTAGCCTGGGTGACAGAGTGAGACTCTGTCTCAAAATAAAATTAAAAATAAAACAAACACATTTATTGATTGATTACTGATACTGAAACACCAGGGGTTCAGTCTAGGTCCTGCTGCCCACCACACCGAGAGCCAATGACTGAAACAACAAGTGTTGCCAAGAAGAAGGCTTTAATCAGGTGCTGCAGCCAAGGAGATGGGAGATCAGTCTCAAATCCTTCTCCCTGACAGACTAAAGTTAGGGTTCTATGCAGCAGGGAAGAAATGTACCTATGTGTAGGAAAACGGGAATTAGGGAGTGGTGAGGAGGTAATCATGAGGAATAAGGGATTTGACATCCCATTGTCTGGATGCAGTGACTGGTGTGTTTCAGTTCTTGGATACTTTTTGAGAGGTCTGAGGTTCCTTTTCTGAGGAAGGAACTTAGATAAAACAAATGTAAGTTTCAAGCTTTAAGATCAGAAGGGTCAATTTCTATGTTCATTAAAAAACAAAACAGCCTCCCACCCCCCCACCAAAAAAACCAACCAAACAGAAACAAAAACAAAAAGGTGGTCTATGAAACTACTGGGTTTGTTTCATCATTATTCTTACTTTTAGAGACAAAGTCTTCTCTGTCACTCAGGCTGGACTGCAATGGCACAATCATAGCTCACTGTACCCTCAAATATATTTCAAGGCTCAAGTGATCCTCCTGCCTCAGCCTTCTGAGTACCTGGGACTACAGGCGTGTGCCACCATGTTTGGCTTTTTTTTTTTTTTTTTTTTTTTGAGGCAGCATCTTACTATGCTGCCTAGGCTGGTCTTGAACTCCTGTCCTCAAGTGATCCTCCCATTTCGGCCTTCCAAAGTGTTGGAATTACAGATGTGAGCCAGCACCCTGGCCCATAAACACATTTAGATAAGCAACCAGGAGAAAGCAGCTAGCTTGTTCCTTTCATACACCCCAATGGATATTTACTGACTCCCTAGGCCTAGTTCTGGGCACTTGGCATGCAGGGAGGTTGACAGAAAGAACATCTTATCTTCCTCCATAATGATAATAAATAGCCAACATTTATGGTGTGTTTACTCTAAGCCTTTTATGTACAGTGAAACATACAAGCCTCACAAAACTCTGGCAAGTGCAATTGCAATTACTAATTTACAGATGAGGATAATGGAAATACCAGCAAGTCTAGTAAATAGGTACTTCTTGCTTTGGGTCAAAGGCCCTAGGGGGAGAGTTGTGGTGGTACGCAATAGTGGAAAGAGATGCAGAATTGGAGACAGCCAGCCTGGACCTGGTGTAAAAATAGGCCAGATTAGTTAGGCTAACATTTAGTTAAAAAAAAAGAAAAAGAAAAAAAAAAAAGAAAAACAAGTTACCAATTCCCCTGTAGGTTGCTTTTCTCAGAAAGTGACTCTGTTTCCTTGCAGAAAAGGGAGTGTACAATAATTTGGAATGTGCAGCTCTACTACCATCTAGTGGCAGCTTCTGGGTAGCACATGTGGGGAAGACCTTATTTCTCACTCACACCATCCTTGCATGATGGGATGAGCCCAGTAGAGGGCGCTCTGGCCAGGTCTTCCAGTATGGTACTTGGAACAGGAGGAGAGGACTTTCCTATGAGACTTATGAGTGCACCTGTCTCCCGCTTTGACTCCAGCCCCTGTTTGAAGCAGGCTCCCACCCCCAACCCTGAGCATCCTAATGGCCCTGGAAGCTAGTTTCTAGTCTGACTGTACAGCTGGCAGGCATACGTGAGTAGTAGGACCAGGATAAGAACTCAGAACTGCTAACCTCCCAAACTGGTACATGTTTCCCCAAGCTAGGCCACCTTTCTGTGAATGTGAGTTATCAGGATGTCTGTATGTCTCCTCCTTATCAGTGATGGCTGGGCTAATCGTTCTTCATGGTTCCTGGTAACCCAGAAATTCCTTAAAACTATATGTGATGGAAGGTACTCTGGCCATGGGCTTAGAAGACCTGGGCTTTTCTGTTTCCCCACTTGTTTAATAATGGCTTAAGTTTCAGCTTGGGAATTTTCCCTTCCCCTTCTCTCTCCTCCCCTCCCCTCCCCTTTTCTTTTCTTTTCTTTTCTTTCTTTTTCTTTTCTTTTTTTTCTTTTGACAGGATCTTGCTCTGTTGCCCAGGCTGGAGTATAGTGGTGTGATAAAAGCTCACTGCAACCTTGAACTCCCGTGCTCAAGTGATCCTCCTGCTTCAGTCTCCCCAGTAGCTAGGAATACAGGTGCATGCCACTGCATCTAATTTTTAATTCTTTGGTAGAGATGGGATTTCACTATGTTGCCCAGGCTGATCTTAAACTCCTGGCCTCAAGCAATCCTCTTGCCTCAGCCTCCCAAAGCACTGGGATTCTAGGCATGAGCCACCGTGCCCAGCCTGGAACTGTTTAAGTTTGTGATTATATGTGCACCTGTACTTGAGACTATGCTTTGTGCTTGAGACTATCCATTATCTACCTCATCTATAAATATATACATATATTTAATATCTATCTATCCATCCATCCATTTACATTCATTTGTCCATCCATTTACCTTCCATCCATTTATCCATCATGATCCATCCATCCATCCAACAACTATTATTAATGGTGAACATTGTACTAGAGATCATAGAAGAACAAGATACTCATGATACCTGTCCTCATGGAGCTTATAGTCTAGGAGAGGAGAAAGCTAAATAAATTATTTCCATGTAAGTTGTGAAAGGAAAGTAAATCTTGGGGCCCCAAAATCACGCAGTTAAAGGGAAAAGTCAAGCTGGGAACTTCTCAGGACAAACCTGCCTCCCATTCTATTCAAAGTCATCCCTCTGCTCACTTAGATAAATGCATATTTGATTGCCTCCTTTGGAAGAGGTTAATCAGAAACTCAAAGGAATGCAACCATTGGTCTCTTATCTACATATGATCTGGAAGCCCTCTCCCCACTTTGAGTTGTCCTACTTTGCTTTGAGTTGTCCTGCTTTTCTGGAGTGAACCATTGTTCATCTTACATATGTTGATTGATGTCTCATGTTTCCCTAAAATGTACAAAACCAAACTGTGCTCTGACCGCCTTGGGCATGAGTCGTCAGGACCTCCTGAGGCTGTGTTACTGGTGCCCGTCCTCAACCTTGGCAAAATAAACTTTCTAAACTAACTAAGACCTGTCTCAGATATTTGGGGTTTGCAAGGTGATAAATCTCATGATTTAGAAAGCACAAATTGCTATTGGAGCATGTGGAAAGTGGATCTAACCCAGACGTAGAGAGCCAGAGGACTTAAAGGATGAGTTGGAGGTATCAAAAAATAAAAGGCTGGGGGAAGTATGTTTCAGGCAAAGGAACAGTATGGGTCAAAGTCTCAAGCTGAGCTAGCATCATGTGTGTTTGAGGAGCTCAGGGAAGGCCAGAGTGGCTGCAGCATAAAGAGTTAGTTGGTAGTGAGTGGTATAGCTGGAGAGGTAAGTCAGTAGGGGCTGCCAGATCATCAAAGTCCTGTCCTGCTGAGGAGTTGGATCCTTATCCTTGTAAACCAAAAATAAAATTCTAAGCCTTTCCAACCTACTGAATGAACCCCTCTCTTGGCCAAGGGGAACCCCCAAAGAAATCTGAAAAACTAGTTCAGGTCATAATGGGAAGGAGGTCTCGGACACCTCATTATACTCTCCTCCCTTTGGAATTCAGGCACAATTGACAAACGCTAACATTAAAATAGAGATCCCAAGACTGACAGAACAGACTCTTTGTAGCAGTATGACACCAAATTCCAACTTAACTCTGGCATTGCCTGACAGATAACAGGCCCTAAAGGAAATAAAAAATATTTTACCCCAAAATATATTTCTTTTTTTTTTTCGGATGGAGTTTCACTCTTGTTGCCCAGGCTCGAGTGCTATGGTGTGATTTCGGCTCACTGCAACTTCTGCCTCCTGGGTTCAAGTGATTCTCCTGCCTCAGCCTCCCAAGTAGCTGGGATTACAGGCATGCACCACCACGCCTGGCTAATTTTGTAGTTTTAGTAGAGACAGGGTTTCTCCATGTTGGTCAGGCTGGTCTCAGACTCCCAATCTCAGGTGATCTGCCCGCCTTGGCCTCCGAAAGTGTTGGGATAACAGGCGTGAGCCACCGTGCCTGGCCCAAAATATATTTCTTTGACACATTTTGGAATGGCCCTGCAAAGCTGTGTCCTGTGGAAAAATTAACATTCTGTGGAGAATCCCCTTCCCCTTCCCGATCTTTTCCTGATTCAGGAGAGATTTTAACTAATAGTCTGACACCTGTAAGGTCTGATAAGGGACATTTACCACCTATTCTCCTTGAAGTCTGCTACCTGGAGGCTTCATCTAGATAATAAGAAACTTGTCTTCCACAACTCCCCTTTTCTTAAGCTGAACTCCTTCAACCAACTGCTAATCAGGAAATCTTTATAACCACCTATGACCTGGAAGACCCTGCTTTGAGATATCTTGCCTTTCCAGGCTGAACCAGTGCATACCTTATGTGTACTGATTTATGTTTCTCCCTGTAAATTCTGTCCCCCTAAAATGTATAAAAATCAAGCTGTAACCTGATCATCTTAGGCACATGTTCTCAGGAACTTCTGATTATGTCACAGGTCATGGTCTTCATATTTGGCTCAGAAAAAAAACCTCTTAAAATATTTTACAGAGTTTGGCCTTTTTGGTCAACTTCCTAAATGCAATGAAAAGCTATTAGAGGCAGAGTGTGTGACACGATGATATTTGTGCATGGAAAGAGAGCACCAGCTGCAGGGTAGAGTGAGAGAGGAGACAGGGAGACTATTAAGAAGTCATTACCACATCTCTGGTGGTGACGCTGATTAGGGAAGTAGCAGTGGGAAGGGAGAGAAATGATGCAGATTTAGGAGCAAGTTAGGCAGAACTGGAAGGACTTAGTGATGGGCTGTGAGTGAGGAGATGGGGGAGTTGGAGATACAATCCTGGCTTAGGTGTATAAACCAAAAATAAAATTCTAAGCTCCCCAATCATCTGAATGGACCCCTCCTCTCAGCAAAGCCATTCCAAAGTTGACCTAAAAAACCAGTTCAGGCCATGATGGGAAGGAGGAGCTGGACATTCCTCATGATACCTCCCTCTTTTTTGGAATTAGTGATAGAACAGGCTCTTGTCTGATAAGAAACATTTACAATCTATTCTTTCTGAAGCCTGCTACCTGGAGGCTTCAGCTGCATGATAAAACTTTGGTCTCTACAACCCCTTATCATCATAACCCAGACATTCCTTTCTATTGATGATAACTCTTTCAATCAATTGCCAATCAGAAAATCTTTAAATCTACCAATGACCTGGAAGCCCCCACTTTGAGTTGTCCTGCCTTTCCAAACCAAACCAATGTACCTCTTACATGCATTGATTGATGTCTCATGTCTCCCTAAAATGTATTGTATTAGTCTGTTCTCATGCTGCTAATAAAGACATACCCGAGACTGAGTAGTTTATAAAGGAAAGAGGTTTGATTGACTCACAGTTCCACACGGCTGGGGAGGCCTCACAATCATGGTGGAAGAGCAAGGGACGTCTTACATGGTGGCAGGCCAGAGAGAGCTTGTGCAGGGGAACTCCCCTTTATGATACCATCACATCTCATGAGATTTATTCATTATCATGAGAACAGCATGGGAAAGACCTGCCTCTATGATTCAATTACCTCCCACCAGGTCCCACCCATGACATGTGGGAATTGTGGGAGCTACAATTCAAGATGAGATTTGGGTGGGGACACAGCCAAACCATATCACGTATACAACCAAGCTGTACCCCGACCACCTTGGGCACATGTCATCAGAACTTCCTGAGGCTCTGTCATGGGTACATCCTTAACCTTGGCAAATACACTTTCTAAATAGATTGAGACCTGTCTCAGATACTTTTGGTTTACAGGTGATAGCGTTACTGGAAAAGAGGGTCCTGATTCAGATCCCAAGAGAGGGTTCTTGGATCTCATGCAGGAAAGAATTCAAGGCAAGCACAGAGTATGGTGAAAGAAGCAAATTTATTAGAAACTACTTTGTTACAGGGTAGGGCGTCCTCAGAAAGGAGAAGGAAGAATGTGCCATTTTTTTTGTTAGTGTCTTTGTTTATAAGAAACTCTAAGGAGCTATAATTAAAATTGGAATGTGCAGAGGTGCTCACTAAAGGTAGGGGCTATTGGTGCTGTTAAGTCAAGTTTAGTCTAAAGCTGCCTCCTTACATATTTTAAGTTTGGTGTAAAATTTCTCTGTACATGGTGAACTATAACCTAAAAGGATGTGCAAATAGACTGCAACCTACTCTTGTGCCGATCACTGAGTTTTGGCCAATCAAAGGTGGCCAACTGCTCAAATCTCGTTCAAATAAGGCCAATGCTGAGCTATAACTAGTCTGGCTGCTTCTGTACCTCACTTTCTTTTTCAGTACATCACTTTCCTTTTCCTGTCCATAAATCTTTCTTCCACCACATGACTGTGTTCAAGACTCTCTGAACCTACTCTGGCTCGGGAGGCTTCTAGATTCGTGATTTGTCTGCTCAGTTAAACTCTATTAAATTCAATTTGGCTAAGAACTTTCTTCTTAACAGTGGTATTGATGACCATTAATCCTTCAACCTAAGCCTGCTCATTAATGTTGACTTTAAGTGGGCTGCACTTTTAGGACATCTGGACATTTTGTAGGCTTAGTGGGAGATGTTTTGTATGGCCATAAATATTCTGCAATTATAGTTGGTGGTCAGCTTAGACTGTGGCTATTTTCAGACCCAAGTATTAAGCCTGTAGGTTCCTTGTGAGTGCCTAGCTACTCGCTTTAAGATGGAGTCATTGTAGCCATCTTTTATTAAACCAGAAGCCTGGTAAGCAGAGGTTACTTTAACAATAAGCAAGAGTGTGGGAATGTTTGCTGAGACAGGAGACACAAGAGGTAGGCAGGTCTTGGAGATTTAGGAGTTGGGTTCAAGGCACCCCTCAAGCTTTGATAGTTATCTGTGGAAGGTTGTTGCCTTGATTTTGACCTGGTAGGAAGGCAGACTTCAAATGCTTGCCCCAGCTGGACTTTTCCCAGATGTCTGCCTCATCCTTTCACTCTAACCAACACTGACTCTGGTCAACACTCGCAAGCGTGATCTGTGGACTAGCAGCTCATCATGGAGCTGGCTAGAAATATGAAATCCTGGGCCCTGACTCAGACCTTCTGAGTCAGGATCTGCATTTTAACAAGGTTCTGGGTGATTTATATATACAGTATGGCTTAAAAGGCTCTGCCTTAGATTCTAGAATCCAGAACATTTTCTCCAAAGACAGTCAGGATATGGGGGAGAAGTTAGTTCTAGAGAAGAGAGCGAGTCCAGGGTAGAAAGGCTTCTTCTCTCCTGAGGGTCTATGGTCTCCCGTTTTTTGAAAGCAGCAGTGGTATCTATGTCACCCATGGCCTAGAGGTTGCATGGGGCTATCTGGCACCCCCTTCTTTGGCTTTTATCCCCCAACACCCAGGAATACTTACTCAGAGCATTGAAGGCAGCCAGCACCTCAAAAGAGACTCTCTGATTTTTTGTGAACAACTGGATGGTGAACCCATCATGGGACTTCTGAATCTCAAAACTGTCTTTCATCCACTTCGTGTACAGACAGAACTCCAGCTTATTCCCAGTTTTATCGAGGATGTCATGTTGGCTTTTCTTCTGATCCTGGAATTGTTTTAAGTCACTGAAGAAGAGGACAAGAGTACCATCGGAGTTGCCTCTTAAGACTGTTTTCCGTCCATAGGAGCCACCCTGCCAGTGACAAAGAAGCAGATGTGAGACTCTAGATTCTGGGGTCACAGGGATCTCTAGCAAGCAGTGGTATTTCTCGACTCAAGTAAAAGCCAAAAATGGTCTTAAAATTGAGTGGCAGGCATCCATTTGCCCCACAAAGACCTGACTGGGATGCTCATAGTAACACTTTTCATACTAGCCCCAAGCTGGAGGTGACTCAAATGGCTATTGACAAAAGAAACGGATTGAACTGCCCCACCTGCCACCACTTGCACCTGTGCTTACTGTCCCAGGGCCTGAGGATAGGATTGCCCCACCCACCATTGTTGCTGGTGCCTGTGCGCATCTGGGGGTATGCGGGTCAAACTGTCCCACCTGCTGCCAGCACCTGCACGCACCATCCGGGAACCTGAGGACAGGCTTGCCCCACCTGCCACCAGCATCCACATGTGTTGCCCAGGGGCCAGGAGATGACCCATCCTGTTTACCACCAGCAGCACAGGCACACACCATCCAGAGGTCTAAGGATGGGCCCACTCTGCCTGCCACCAGTGACCACATGTGTCTCCCAAGGGCCTGGGGACCAGCCTACCCAGCTTGCCATCAATGATGCCTGTGTACACCACTTGAGGGCCTGAAGGTTGGCCTGCTGCTGCCACTTCCACACAGGCCACCTCGGGGCCCAAGGACCTGCCTATTCAGTCCACTGCTGCTACCACTGGCACCTGAACATGTTACCTTGAAGTCTGAAACCCTGCCCACCTGGACACACCAGCACTGGCACCCACATACACTGCCTGGGGGTCTGAGGACCAGCATGCCTGGCACACTGTTGTCACCACTGGTGCTCGAAGACCAGCCTGCCTGATGTGCCTGTTCCCAGCACAGCCTTTCCACAGACTCCATTAACAACTACAGTGTCAGACACTGAGGAACTCACAGACAACATTGATGCTAATGAAATCATTTGGAGGCTTCACTAACTGTATCCACACAGAATCAAAGCCAAAGTGCTCCATTCAACCAACACTATAGACACATCTACAGGAAAACATCTTCTTATTTTATTTTTATTTAATTTTTTAGAGACAAGGTCTTGCACTGTCACCTAGGCTGGAGTGTAGTGGCACAATCATATTTCACTGTAACCTCAAACGCCTGCCAGAAGCAATCTTCCCACCTCAGCCTCCTGAGTCACTGGGATTATGGGCATGAGCCACCATGCCCAGCAGAGGAAAATGTCTTTCCCTATGAAAGCCAATAAATACAATTGGAGAAGTGACTGTTATATTAGCTGTGCTGATATCAATGTAAGGACACAGAAACATGAAAAGGCAAGGAAACATGGTACCTCCAAAGGAACACAATAATTCTTCAGTACAGATCCCCCAAAAAATGATATCTATGCAATGACTAAGAAAAATTCAAAACAATGATATTAAAGAAATTCAGTAAGATACAAGAAAACACAGATAAACAATACAAAGAAATCAGGAAAATAATTCATACTCTGAATGAGAAACTCAACAAAGAGATAGATATTGTTAAAAAGAACCAAACAATTCCTGAAACTGAAGAAATCAATGAATAAAATAAAAATGCAACTCACTGCTTTAACAATAGTCTAGATCAAGGAGAAGAAAGAATTTCTGAACTTGAAGACAGGTCTTTTGAAATAACCCAACCAGAAAAAAGGAGAGAAAAAGAAATAAAAATGAGTGAAGAAAGCCTATGTGCCATATTGGTAATCATAAAGCAATCAAATATTTAAATTTGGAAAGATCTAGGAGGAGAGTTGGGAAAAGGCATAGAAAATCTATTTAATGAAGTAATAGCTGAAAACTTTCCATGTCTTACAAGAGATTTAGACACCCAGATACAGGAAGCTCAAAGATTCTCAAATAGATTCAACCCAAAAAGGTCTTCTCCAGGCATATTATAATCCAACTGTCAAAAGACAAAGACAAAGATAGAATTCTGAAAATAGCAAGAGAAAAGTATAAAGTCACATATAAGGGAATCCTCCTCAGACTAAGAGCAGATTTCTGAGGAGAAACCTTACAGGTCAGAAGAGAATAGGATGATATACTCAAAGTGCTGAAAAAAGAAACCCTTTGAGACAAGAATACTATACCCAGCAAAGCTATCCTTCAAAAATCAAGGAGAAATAAAGCCTTTCCTGGACAAGCAAAAACAGAGGGAATTCATCACCACTAGACTAGTTCTACAGAAAATGCTTAAGAAAGCATTACATCTGGAAGCAAAGGGATGATGTCTACCATCGTGAAAACACCCAAAAGTATAAAACTCACTGGTAGAGCAGATACACAAATGACAAAGAGAAAGGAGTCAAATGTTATCATTACAAAACCCCCAACAACTGGAAAGGTAGGCAATAAAGAGAAAGAAAAGAACAAAGAATGTGCAAAACAATCAAAACAAATACAAAATGACAAGAGTAAGTTGTTACCTATCAATTACAACCCTGAATTAAACAACAGTTTAAATTCTCCAGTTAAAAGATATAGACAAGCTGAATGGATAAAAAATAAGGTCCAACTATATGCTACCTCCAAGAAACTCACTGCATCTGTGAAGATACATGTGGACTGAATGTGAAGGAATGGAAAAAATATTCCATGCAAATGGAAACCAAAAGTGTGCAGGAGTAGCTATACTTATATCAGACAAAGTAGACTTTAAGTCAAAAACATAAAAAGAGACAAAGAAGGTCTTTTTTTTTTTTTTTTTTTTGGGACAGCGTCTCGCTCTGTCGCCCAGGCTGGAGTGCAGTGGCCGGATCTCAGCTCACTGCAAGCTCCGCCTCCCGGGTTCCCGCCATTCTCCTGCCTCAGCCTCCCGAGTAGCTGGGACTACAGGCGCCCGCAACCTCGCCCGGCTAGTTTTTTGTATTTTTTTTAGTAGAGACGGGGTTTCACTGTGTTAGCCAGGATGGTCTCGATCTCCTGACCTCGTGATCCGCCCGTCTCGGCCTCCCACAGTGCTGGGATTACAGGCTTGAGCCACCGCGCCCGGCCAAGGAGGACATTTTATAATTAATGATCAAGAGATCAATTCAGCCAGAGAATATAAGCATGTGTATATATGTATATAGACATATATACGCCCAACAGTGGAGCACTGAGATATGTAAAGCAAATATTAGAGCTAAACAGAGAGAGAGAGAGAGGCTTTCAATACAATAATCGCTGGGAACTTCATCTCACTTTTGGTAGTGGACAGATCACGTAGACAGAAAATCAACAAAGAAATACTGGACTTAGTCTGCATTATAGTCCAAGTGGACCTAATGAATGTTTACAGATTATTTAATGAGCTACAGAATACACATTCTTATCAGCACAGGGAATGTTCTCCAGGATAGACCCTATGGTAGGCTATAAAACAAGGCTCAACAAATTTTTAAAAATTGAAATACTGTCAAGTATCTTAATGGATACTTACCACAATGGATATAGATCACAGTGGAACAAGAGGAACTTTGGAAATTGTACAAATACATGAAAATTAAACAACATGCTCCTGGACAACCATTGGGCTGATTAAGAAATTTAAAAGGAAACCAAAAAATTTCTGGAAACAAATGAAAATGGAAACACAACATACCAAAACCTAAGGGGTACAGCAAAGTTGGAAGCAATACATGCTTACATCAAAAAAGTAGAACAATTTCAAATAAACAACCTAACAGTTCATCTCAAGGAATTAGAAAAGCAAGAAAGGCTGGGCATATGGCTCGCATCTGAAATTCCAGCACTTTGGGAGGCTGAGGCAGGTGGATCACCTGAGGTCAGGAGTTTGAGACCAGCCTGACCAACATAGTGAAATCCCGTCTCTACTAAAAATACAAAATTAGCTGGGTGTGGTGGTGCATGCCTGTAATCCCAACTACTCAGGAGGCTGAGGCAGGAGATCACTTGAACCCAGGGGCAGAGGTTGCAGTGAGCGGAGGTCGCATCATTGCACTCCAGCCTGGGCAACAAAAGCAAAAATCAATCTCAAAAACAAACAAAAAAAGCAAGAATAAACCAAACCTAAAATTAGCAGAAGGAAAGAAATAATAAAAATCAGAATAGAACTAAACATAATAGAGGCTAAAAATTAACAAAATGAAAAGTCGGTTTCTTAAAAGCATAAACAAAATGGATGAACCACTACTTAGACTAAGTACACTAAAAAAAGAGAGAAGACCCAAGTATATAAAATCAGGGATAAAAAAAGGAGACATTACGATTGATACCACAGAAATACAAGGGATCATTAGAGACTATCATGAACAACTATTGTGAATAAATTGGAAAGCCTAGAGGAAATGGATAAATTCCTGAACACATACAACCTACTAAGATTGATCCAGGAAGAAACAGAAAACCTGAACAGACCAATAGAGTGAGGAGATTGAATCAGTAATAAAAAGTTCCTCAACAAAGAATAGCCCAGGACCAGATGGCTTTACTGCTGAATTCTACCAAACTTATAAAGAAAAATTAACACCAATTCTTCTCAAACTATTCCAAAAAAATCGGGGAATTATTCCTAACTCCTTCTATGAAGTCAGCATTACCCTGATACCAAAACCAGACCAAAGACACAACAAAAAAGAAAACTACAGGCCAATATCCCTGATGAACATAGACACAAAAACCTTCAACAAAATACTAGCAAACCAAATCCAGTAACACATCAAAAAGATAACACATGATCAAGTGGGATTTATCCCAGGGATGCAAGGATGGTTCAACATGAGCAAGTCAACAAATGTTGAACATTTGCACATCACATCAACAGAATGAAGGAAAAATCATATAATTATCCCAGTAGATGTAGAAGAACATTTGGTAAAATTCAACATCCCTTTATGCTAAAAACCCTCAACAAATTAGGCATGTAAGGAACATACCGCAACATAATAAAGTCCATATATGACAAACCCACAGTTAACATCGTACTGAATTGAGAAAGGCTTTTACCTCTATCCTGGAAGTCCTAGCCAAAGCAATCACACAAGATAAAGAAATAAAAGGCATCCAAATAGGAAAAGAAAAAGTCAAATTGCCCCTCTTTGCATACCACATGATCTTCTATACAGTAAAACCTAAAGACTCCACCAAGAAAACCTCTTAGAACTGATAAATTTGGTTAAGTTGCAGGATACAAAATCAGAATACCAAAATCAACACACCATACCAACATACCAAAATATCAACATATTCTACACATCAATAATGAACTAGCTTAAAAAGAAATCAAGAAAGCATCTTATTTATAGTATTTAACAAAAAATAGCTAGGAATACATTTAACCAAGGAGGTGAAAGATCTCTACAATGAAAACTACAAAATACTGATAAAAGAAACTGAAGATGACACAAGCAAATGGAAAGACATCCCATGCTCATGGATTGGAAGAATTAATATTGTTAAAATAGCCATACTATCCAAAGCAATCTACAGAATCAATGCAATCCTTATAAATACCACAGAAATAGAAAAAACATCCTAAAATTTGTATGGAAACACAAAAGATCTCAAATAGCTGAAAGAATACTGAGGAAAAAGAACAAAGCTAGAGGCATCACACTACATGACTTCAAAATATACTACAAAGCTATAGTAACCAAAGCAGCATGAGATTGGTATAAAAGCAGACATGTAGACCAAAAGAAACAGAATAGAGAACGCAGAAACAAATCCACACATTTACGGTCAACTGATTGAGAAAGCACCATTGGGGAAAGGATACTCTCTTCAATAAATGGTGTTGGGAAAACTGGATATCCATATGCAGACGAATGAAATGAGGCCCCCATCTCTCATCTTATAAAAAATTAACTAAAAAATGGATTAAAGAGTTAAATGTAAGGCCGGAAACAATAAAACTAATAGAATAAAGCAGAAGAGTAATGCTTCAGGATATTGGTCTATGCAAATATTTTGTAGCTAAGACTTCAAAAGCACAGGCAACAAAACCAAAAATAGACAATTGGGACTATATTAAATGGAAAAGCTTCTGCATGGCAAAGGGAACAATCAAGACTGAAAAGACAAACTGTAGAATGGGAGAAAATATTTGGAAACTATTTTTCCAAAAAAGGGTTTAATATCCAGAATATACAAGGAACTTGAACAACTCAACAGCAAAGAAAACAACCCATCCCATTTAAAAAGCAGGCAAAGGAACTAAATAGACATTTCTCAAAAGAAGACATACAAAATGGTCAATGGGTATGTGAAAAAATGCTTGACATCACTTATCATTAGGGAAATGCAAATCAAAACCACAATGAGATATCATATCACCCCAGTTAGAATAGCTATTATCAAAAAGACAAAAAATAACAAATGCTAGCAAGAATTTGGAGTAAAGGGAATCTTACACACTGTTGGTGGGAATTTAAATTAGGACAGTCATTATGGAAAACAGTATGGAGGTTTCTCAAAAACTAAAAATGGCATTACCATTCGATCCAGCAATCCCACTACTAGGTATTTATCCAAAAAAGGGATAACTGTACCCCTATGTTTATTGCAGTACTATTCACAAAAGCCAAGATATGTAATCAACCAACATATCCATCAGCGGATGAATGGATAAAGACAATGTGATATATATACACGATAGAATACTATTCAGACACAAAAAGAACGGAATTCTGTCATTTGCAGCAATGTGGATGGAACTATAGGTCATTATGTTAAATGAAATAAGTCAGGCATAGAAAGACAATTATTGCATGTGCTTATGTGGAAGTTAAAAAAAAGTTGATCTCATGGAGGTAGAGAGTAGGATCATAGTTACCAGAGGCTGGGGAGTGGAGAAGGAAATGAAGAGAAGTTGGTTAATGGATACAAACATACAGTTAGATAGAAGGAATAAATTCTAGTGTTTGATAGCACAATGGGGTGACTATAGTTAACAATAATTTATTATATATTTCAAAATAGCTAGAAGAGAAGATCTGAACTGTCCTCAACACAAAGAAATGATAAATGTTTGAGATGACAGATATCCTAACTACCCTGACTTGATCATTTCACATTATATCCATGTGTTCAACTATCACGTGTACCCCATATAAATATGTACAATTATGTAAAACTAAAAAGCAGTAGAATGGACAAATGTGGTATATTCACACAATGGAATTGACACAACAATGAAAAGATAAACAACTGCACTCCACAACATAAATTTCATAAACATCTTCGGTCAGAGAAACCATGCACTAAAGCACACAGAGCCCATGACGCCATTTATATAGGGTCACCCATGCACCCTGGTTTACATTCCCAGTTTTGGCACCAAAAGTCCCATATCCCAGGAAACACCCCAATCCTGGACAAACTGGGATAGTTGGTCACCCTATATTCGTAAAAAGTTTAAAACAGGTAAAAGGTGTCTATGCTATTAGAAGTCAGGAGATTGCCTACTTGGGTTTGGAGGTATTGATTGGATTGGGGGCCCAGGGTTCTGGGGCGCTGAGAATGTTTTGTTCCTGTATCTGGGTGGGGGCTACACAGTTACATTGTTTGTGGCTACCTATCAAGCTGGACACTTTGATCTGGGCAGTTTTTCTGTTTTACTTCAGTGAGGAAAAATGTTAACACTATTGAGAGGCAGGATAGTGTCGTGGTTAAACATGCATGCCCTCAAGTCAATTACCCAGGCTTGAAATCCCAGTTCTGACAACAGCTGTTAACCAAACTTGCCTTAGCTTCCTGACCTGGGCCAGGGCTGGGGACACCACATGTCTAGATTTCTTTATTGCGGCACTAGCTGGTGTGTGCAAGGGGTAGAGACCAAAAAGTGTGGCACCAGCAGAGAAGGGACGTCAGCAGTGCAGGAGGGTAAGAGGGTAGTATTGGGCCATGAGGACCCCCACGCCCCCAATTCTAGGGTCCTAGCACCTCCCCAATCCCCCTTCCTCCCCAGAGGTCCAGAATTTTCAGCCTCAGTCCTGAGATTTGTGTCCACAAAACCAAATATTTCTAACTGATGAAAGCCACTCCTTGCTGCGAAGAAACCAGAAGGCAACCTGGATAGTTTGATCAAAGTTCTCTAGCCTCCATAAGTTTACTCCTCCGTACTGTGGAAAGGATAGAAGAAAATGGCAGTGAGTAATCACAGTGAGTTCACTGAGCACTATGTGCCAGTCTTTTGCTAAGAATGTGATGTGCTCAAGCCTTCTGATACTCTGAAGTGGGTACTATGCCTCTCCCCATTTTACAGATTCAGAGACTGAGGCACAGAGAGGTTAGGTGGCCTGCCCAGTGTCACACAGCTCTGGAGCAAGAGCCTGCTCCAGAGCCTGAAACTCCTATACCACATCCCACCCAAGTGTGGGCTTCACACATAATAGGCGCCCAGCACCCAGTAGCTCGGCCTTGCTGCCGCTGTGGAATTTCCTGCCCCCCATAGCCCCAACCTCAGCCCTGGACTCACAATGGCCACTCCTTGCACCAGGGGGAACTGCGTGGGTGCCTGCAGGACATCACAGATGGTGTTCACCATGTCGTCGATCAGTGTCTGACACTCTTTGTAGGGCTTCAGGTATTCCTGGATAAACCAACCCAGCTTCTGAGCAGGCACCGAGGACAGCTGGGACCCCCCATTTCCCATTGCTCTCAGCTGGCTGCCGGCAAGACAATGAATGGCAGGGTGGGAGGCAGAGGAATTCTCGCTGCTGCCCAGAGACAGGAAACAGAAACTGAAGTCTAGAGGCCTCTCTCCACCTACTGCAGCGAGCTACCAACTCCTGCATCCGGGGCAGGGAAACCAAAACTAACTTAAGCTCAGAGGCCCTGCCCTGCCCCCTGCAGTGAGCTACCACCTCCTGCATCCGGGGCAGGGAAACCAAAACTAACTTAAGCTCAGAGGCCCTGCCCTGCCCCCTGCAACGAGTTTACCAACTCCTGCATCCGGAGCAGGGAAACCAAAACTAACTTAAGCTCAGAGGCTTTCGCCGTCCCCTTGCAGCAAGGTTTACCGACTCCTGCACCCCAGCAGGGAAACCAAAACTGACTCAAGCTCAGAAGCTTTCCCTGTCCCCTGCAGCATGGTGAACAGCCCTTCAGGGGCTCCCCAAAACTTGAGGTTAACCAAACAGCCTCTAGAACCCCATTATGAGGGCTTCATACCTGCTAGACATCTGTCCTTGGGAACATCACCTGCCCTCTTTGCGCCTCAATTTCCCCATCTGTAAGCTGGGGAAAGTGGCAGCTCTTTCATAGGATTAGCTTGATGATTAAATAATACCTGCAAAGTGCTTAGAAGCAGGGGGCACAGGTCATCTTTTGAGGCTCTGTCCCTTTCCCCCTGTTCTCAGTGACCGGGGAACTCAGATTCAGGGAGAGGAGCAGAGGAGAAAGAGACTCAGAGAGGAAACGGACTTGCTCAGGGACACAGCAAAGCAGGGACCTAACTGGACTCAGGTTTTGGTCTGCTTCTGTGTAAACACAGGCCCCGGAGTGGTCAGCGGGTGGGAGCCTCTGTGTGTCCAGTTTCTCAGCACACTTGTGGACAGCCGTGGGACCATATGAGGCACTTGCCCAGCCCCTCAAGGGCAAGAAAACACGCCCCAAGTGTGTGAGCCAGAAAGGAGAGAGACATGCAACTCCTATGCCCAGAGCTTTGAAAACAAAACTCGCAGAGAACTCCCAGACAGCTGCCTTGGCCCAGAAAGAATAATTCACAGAGAAGGCAAACATCTTCAAGATGTCAGGTGGGGGACCGGGGCCCTTCCATGCTGGGATGGTTAATTTTATGTGTCAAGTTGGCTGAGCCCAGGTACCCAGATATTTGGTCAAACATTATCCTAGATCTTATTGTGAAGGTATTTTTTAAGATGAGGTTAGCATTTACTTTGGTAGACTTTTTTTCTGAGTAAAGCGGATTATCATCTGTAAGGTGGTGGGCCTCATTCCATCAGTTGAAGGCCTCAATAGAATAAAGACTGAGCTCGCTCAAGGAAGAGGGAATTCTGCTGCAGACTGCCTTGGCCTCCACTTGCAGCAGCAACTCCTTCCTGGGTCTCCCACCTGCCAGTCTACCCTGCCGATTTTGGATTTGCCAGCCTCCACATTCACATGAGCCAATTCCTTAAAATAAATACCTCAAAATAAATATACATACCCTGTTGGTTCTGGAAAACCTCGATTAATGCTCATGCTCATTAAGGGCCTTCCCTGCCCTTATCCAACTTCTACTGCAACACCGAGAGGTAGGCAGGCTGGGCAGGAGTACTCTTAAGGCTCCTTTCTCACATGAGAACGTGGAGGCTCAGAGAGGTGGAAACATTTGCTCAGCAAGTTGTCGGGCTAGGTTCTAACACTAACACACCGCCTGACCCCAAAGCCTGTGCTTTATTTGTTACTTTAAAAAACATTTTATTTTGAAGTAATTTGAAATGCTGAGAAAATTTACAAGATGCACACAAAGAACTTCCTTAGAGTTTTTACCCATCATATTTTTACCACATTTGCCCCTCATTTTCTTGCTATTTATACATTTTAGGAGGTTTTTGTTTTGTTTTGTTTTTGAGACAGAGTCTTGCTCTGTCGCCCAGGCTGGAGTGCAGTGGCGTGATTATAGCTCACTGCAGCCTTACCCTCCCAAGCTCAAGCAATCTTCCTACTTCAGCCTCCTGAGTAGCTGGGACTACAGGCACACACCACCATGTCTGGCCAATTTTTGTATTTTTTGTACAGGTAGGGTCTCACCATGTTGCCCAGGCTGATCTTGAACTCCTGGGCTCAAGTGATCTGCCTGTCTCAGCCTCCCAAAGTGGTAGGATTACAGGCATAAGCCACTGTATCCAGCCATAAATATATTCTTATACTGAAAATTTTACCAATTATTCCAATACTCTTCTTTATAGCATCCCCTCTGCCAACATCTAGGCTCACACATGACATTTAGCTGAAGTATGTGACAGACATGTTTCCTGGGAAGCCCACTAGGAAAACAATGGGGATTTTTTTTTTTTTTTTTTTTTTTTGAGACGGAGTCTAGCTCTGTTGCCCAGGCTGGAGTGCAGTGGCACAATCTCGGCTCACTGCAAGCTCTGCCTCCCGGGTTCACGCCATTCTCCTGCCTCAGCCTCCCGAGTAGCTGGGACTACAGGCGCCCGCTACCACGCCGGCTAATTTTTTGTATTTGTTTTTTAGTAGAGACAGGGTTTCACCGTGTTAGCCAGGATGGTCTCGATCTCCTGACCTTGTGATCCACCCACCTTGGCCTCCCAAAGTGCTGGGATTACAGGCGTGAGCCGCCGCGCCCGGCCAGTGGTGATGTTTTTACTGGGGGAAGTTTCCTCGGTGTTCATTCTTGAGGTATTTTAATGGTGTAAGTTGAGTAATTCCCTACTTGTGGCCCATCTAGTCTGTCCCTATGGACACCAAGATTTAAGGGTCATCTCCATGTTCTGTAGGCCAGGCCCTCCTGGCCAATCCTGGGCCCTACCACTCATGGTGAGGACTATGTCCTCTAACGGGTGCTATCTCCTGGCCTCTGTTACTCCAGGGTTCCACCATCCCCTTTGCTATCAGTGAGCCTAGCTCCCAAGGGTCCTCACCCATCATCCTGTGATAGCATCTCTTGCAGAAGAGGCTCTCTGAGCTTCTCTGTGATGCTGGCTGGTGTCCTCTTCTTGGTCCACTCCTCGTGGCCTTGGTAAAGGGGAATCTTGGTTCTCTGGGTCTTATGCAGCTTTCCCAAGCATTGTCACTTCCCTGACCTTTCATGTCATCTGCCACCATCTCCTCTGCAATTCTGGCATTTGGATCTCACTTAGCATGACCTCCTACTTTTTCTCCTCTTCTGGGAGCCCTCCTGGCAGCAAGTTTACACCTCCTGGAGTCCTTGCCAGGGTGTGCAGCCCTGAACTTCCAAAAGACTTCCGAATCAATAAACCCTTTCTTATCTGACCTCATACTACAGCCCCTTGATCGAGTACCCTCAAGGTCCACTTCTGCACATACTCACCCGACTTCTGCTGGTCATGCTGGCTTGGCCCTCCAGCTACTTTGGGATACAGGCCCTTTCCTCCCCTGTGAGGCCCATCACATCCCTGGCTGGTTTATGCTGGAATTTAAGCCTAGTCACAACCCTTGTGGGCAGGAGAGGAGGTGGGCATAGGGACAAACATCTTGTGGATGAGATGCCTCTGTAGGGTTTCCAAGCAAGGGAGGAGGGTTAGCTCTTAACAGGGAGGGATGGATGGGTCACCTCTACAGCTCTTAGGAGTCAGAGGAATCTGGGGATTCAAGATTCTCAGTGGGACCGGGGTGGTGGCTCTTGCCTGTAATCCCAGCACTATGGGAGGCTGAGGTGGGCAGATCACTTGAGGTCAGGAGTTCAAGACCAGCCTGGTCAACATGGTGAAACCCTGTCTCTACTAATAATACAAAAATTAGTCAGACGAGGGGGCATGTGCCTGTAGTCCCAGCCACTTGGGAGGCTGAGGCAGGAGAACCACTTGAACCTGGGAAGTGGAGGGTGCAGTAAGCCAAGATTGTGCTACTGCACTCCTGCCTGAGTAACAGAGCAAGACACTGTCTCAAAAAAAAAAAAAAAAAAAAAAAAAGATTCTCAGTGGCATCAACCTGAATGTCCCCATTCTATGTGTCAAGGCCCTATTCTTTTTTACCATGTAGGGTCCTGACCACATTGAGCAGACCTGCTTATTTTGACAGCATATCATCACTTTCTCATCTACCCACTAGGATGGCTATAATCAACATGATCAATGAGTGTTGGCAAGGATACAGAGAAACTGGAACTTCCATTCACTGCCAGGGGTGGGTGTGTATAAATGGTGCAGCCACTGTGGAAAACAGTCTGGCAGTTCTCAAATGGCTAAACGTAAGAGTTATCACGTGATCCAGAAATTCCACTCCTAGGTATACATGAGGGTTAATTTTCTGTGTCTACTGGACGGGGTTAAGGGATGCCCAGAGGGCTGGTAAAATGTTATTTCTGGATGTGTCTGTGACCATGTTCCTGGAAGAGATTACTATTTGAATCTGTAGACTGAGCAGAGAAGACAGCCCTCGCCAGGGTGAGTGTGCATTTTCCAATCCACTGGAGGCCTGAATAGAACAAAAAGAGGAACAGCAATTTTTTTCTCCCCACGTGAGCTGAGGCATCAGTCTTCTCCTGTCCTTGGATATTGATGCTCCTGGTTCTTAGCCTTTCAGACTTGGATTGGGACTTATTCCAGCAATCTCCTGGTTCTCAGCCTTCTGAATTGGTCTGAAACTACAACCACTGGCCTTCCTGAGTCTCCAGCTTGCAGATAGTGGATCACAGAACTTCTCAGACTCCATAATCACACAAGTCAAACCTTCATGATAAATCTCTTTCTATATATCTCTCTCTATTCTAATGGCGCGGTTTCTCTGGAGAACTCTGATTAATACAGCACACAGATGCTCCTTGGCTTATGATGGGGTCATCAATTGTGGACCGCCTTTTATACCCAAGAAAAATGAAAACATATGTCCGCACAAAATCTCATACAAGAGTGTCCATAGCAGCTATTAGTCATAATAGCAAAAAATGCAGCAAAATAACAAAAAAGTGGAGAGTATCCAAATACCTATCAATGGAAGACGGCTAAACAAAATGTAGTCCATTTATGCAGTGGAAACGTCATTCGGTAATAAAAAGGAATGAAACACCAACATATACTATAACATGAATGGATCTTGAAAACATGTTAAGTTAAAGAAGCCAGACACAAAAGACCACATATTGTATCATGCCATTTATATGAAATATTTGCAATAGATGAAATACACAGCAGATTGGCGGTTTCTAGGGATTAGGGAGAGAATGGGTTGGAGGAATGGGGAATGACTGCTAATGGGTTTCAGGGTTTCCTTTTAGGGTGATGAAAATGTCTGGAATTACTATGATGAATGCATCTGTGATATGGCTCTAGTTATGAATATGCTGAATATAAGTTTTATGAATAGACACCAAATATAAATCTTACGAATATACTCACACCACTGAATTGTACACTTTAAAAGGGTGAGAGCTTTATGGTATTGACTTATATCTCAATAAAAACTTTTTAAAAATTAAACACACACACGCACACACCAATTTCTTTGGAGTCCTGCATTTCTTAGGATTCGGTTCTGGACTTGATCTTCACTTTCTCTGCCTTCTGGCTGCAAGAAATGCAAGCCTCTTTCACCACCAAGGAGGCCGTCTGGCTCTCTCACTTAGCTTTCAATTGCTGATTGATTGCATTTAGCTTTTTATTACTTTTTTCCCCAGAGTCTTGGAGAGAGTCACCCAATGCACTGGTCTGTTTATTTACGTACCAGCGCTATGCTGTTTAAATATCAGAGGCTTCATAGTGTGTTTTAATATTGGCTAAGACTAGGCCCTGCTCAGCACTCTTCTTTTCCCGTGTTTTCCTAGCTATTGTTTGTGTATTTTTCCATAAGAACTTCAGTGTCAACTTATCTGGTTCCATAGAAAAGCATATGTGGGTGTTTTTAGGGTGACAAGTCTATCAATCAACTCAGGGAGAACTGACATCTTTATGTAGTCAAGTCTTTCTACCCAAGGGTGTGGCTAGACCGGGAAGCCCCCAAAAGTTCCAGTGGGGCCAATATGCCAACACCAAGGTGGCCATTGCCAAAGACTGAGAGCCTGGAATGAAATACACCCCTTTTCAGATCAGCAAGGCCTCCTCTCTGCCCTGCCCAGATGACAACCACTCCTTGTATCATGCACCTGAGCTGCCCTGGTTCCCACCATCTCATAATTACCCTAGTTCTGGAGCCATTTTACGGGGAGGCCCAGAGTCTGTGTGGTGAGAATGGAAGGCACCCAACTGCGACCCGCCACCTGGTCTACTCAGGAGCATCACTGGCTTGCGACGCCCAGGCCAGGGCCACTCTGCTGCTGGACAACTTGGCAGAGCAGGTCGCTGCTGCCCACTAGAGCTGACCCTGAGCTCTTGGATGTGTGTGTGGCAGCAGCCAGGGCCAATCCAAGAGGTGGAGGTTGGGGTCCTGAGAGTTCTAGCCTTGGATTACTAGGCAGTATCAATGAGGTGAGTCTAAGAAGGTGCCCTTAGCATTGGTTCAGCACCAAGACGGGGGACAGGGATGGAGGCCGTCACTATGGCACAGGTATTAGAAGCCCTGTCCTCTGTCCCTTCACCGACTCTAATCTCTGTAGGCTGAGCCAAGCAGGGCAGAGAACAGGCTCTAGGTGAATCAGAGGAGCTGCCCTTGGTCGCTCTCCTCTCTCCAAGAATGACAATAACGAGGGAAGGCTCTTTCCATCCCATTCAATCTAGCATTCTTAGCAGGTAAGTTTTAACAGTGGTTTGTTGAGAGTCAGGCTGTCTAAGACACTCCCGTGGGGCAGAGAAGGGATGTTCAGTGGCTTCCTTTCTTTGTTTCCTGTTCCTTCCTCTGAGATAGACCCACTCCCTCATCCACCCAACAGACGGCCAGGATGCATCTGCTGGGGACTCCGCCCCTTGGCACTTGGAACCCATTCAATCATACATGTCTCAGACTCCTCTGCAGCCAGAGTTCTGGCTGTAATTTAGATTCTGCTAAGAAAGGGTGGTGGGATCTGTCTTCCTGCAGCTCTGGCAGCTGGCCATCCCTGATGGATGTTTGTGGTTGCAGGAATCTAACCTAGGTTTCGACTCCAGTTTTGTGCATGTGAGGCAGTGATGGCAGGGGCAGTGGTGGCATTAGCAGCAGCAGTGGTGGCTCTCTGACCTCTGATTCGGCTACAGTGGTCTAATCTTGAAACCAATAGTCCAGTGGTGACCTCTGCCTTCTGCTCCTCCAGCCTTTCCAGTGATTTAGGTAAAATCCTTTCTGCCTAAGATTCCTGGAGTGTTTTCTGTTTTCTGGGCTGAACCTTGACTAGTGTGGACACTGTTGTTGGACTTGAGGTGAGGAGAGCCTCCTGGATGGACCTGGTGGGCCTTGCTCTGGAGGGCAGAGAGAAAAAGGCTGAGCATGGCTGTTTGGCCACTGGCTCAGGTTTAGGCTCCAGGGATGCAGAATCTCAGCATGTTAGGAGAGAAAACAGGAATGCAATAAAAATTCAAGAAGGCAAACTGAGCCACAGCATCAAGATGTGTAAACTAGGGAGGAGTGCAGCATAACAGGTGAAGAAAAGGAGGCCTCCCATGAAGAGGCATCCAATTAGTTGTCCAATAAGAAGGTCCCAATAGCATGCATGTCCCAACTCCCTCTGTCTGTGTCTGTGGCAGACAAAGTAAGCCAATATGGGCATACTCTCCTGCTAGCAACTGAGCTCAGAGGGCTCCTCAAGAGCCCAGACATACACTGTAAACCTATGAGCACCTTCTCTTTTCTGCATCCAGTGCAGACATTGCTAATCAATCACGGCACTTGTACCACCACTTTCCTCTACTGCATCCATGGCAGACATCACTAATTGATTAGATAATTCTTCTCAGCTAATTGGCCATTCTTTAAAACCCTTCAGAAGATAAGGCTCCAGGTAGCCAGTACCAAATGGCTGTGGCAGACAAATGAGATGGAAACTCTCTGCCATCCCTATATAAAGTATTTAGATTTGGGAAGAAGGAGGGGCCAGTGGGAGGAAGGGTTGGATTGTAGCAGGAGGAAGGATGTGAGCTAATTTGCATGGGCAGAGAGGAGTCAGGGAGGAGGGGGCATTCTCAGCTGGGTGGGAAGCAGCAGTGGTCGTGGGAAGCAGGATAGAGTCAAGGTAGTGATAGAGAAGCTGCAAATGCAGGCTGGTGTCAAACCATGGAGTCTGGATCCTACTGTGCAAGTCATGGGAAGCAGGGGAGTGTGTGAGCTGGGAGAGCAGATTCACTAAAACACACACATGCATACATGGGTACACACACACACACACATACACACATACACACAATCTCTCTCATCTGGCAGGGGACCCTGAATTTCCTTATGCTGAGGGCTGGTGTCCATCTTCTCTTCATCCAGTAGGACCACTGATTTTCTTGACTTCACACAGCAGCCTAGGGAAGTATTATAGGAGATGTTGGTAACCCCATCCTTTCTGCAGAAGCTGAGACCACATAGCCAGATGGGAAAATGGAAGCACAGGGGCACACCTGGGGCCATCACTGGGTCCTGCCCATTTAGGAGGAGTCATGTCCCTCCCCTGGCCACGCTCCCCACTCACCCGCAAAGGGTACTTCCTTTGACACCACAGATCTCTCACCTTCACTGGCCATGGCTGGATGGGGATGCCATTCCGTCCCACGCAGCACAGGGCAGACATGCAGGCTGCAGCTTCCTTGGCCAGCAGGTCCCAGCGGGCACTGTGGCCCAGGTTGCCTGTCGGGTCAGCCGGATCCAGGATGATAGGCCTGTAATTCCCACCCAGGGTCAGTCTTATTCCTGGCAACATCTCAGTGTCCACCTGTGGCACCGATTGGACTATTTTCCCTTTTCACCTAACACTTTGCAGGGGCTAGGGCCAGGCTCAGAGATTCCTCAGCGCTCCCAGCACACACTACAGGGCAGGTATAGAAAATAAGACACACATGGCCACTTTGCCATTCTGTATTCAGGCAAACATTACTAACCAACCACAGTGCTACCGCTTACCCCTTCCTTATTCAGGGGAGGCATTGTTAATCAATCACAGCACTGGTTCCACAGCTTTCCCTTCCTGCATCCGTGATACAGGTTGAGTATCTCTTATCTAAAATGCTTGGGACCAGAAGTGTTTTGGATTTCGAATTTTTTCAGATTTTGGACTCTTCGCTTACCAGTTAAGAATCCCTAATTTGAAAATCCAAAATGCTCCAATGAGCATTTTCCTTGAGCATTTTTTTTTGGTGGTCAAAAAGCTTCAAATTCTGGGGCATTTTCAGATTTTGAATTTTTGCATTTGGGATGCTCAACCTTTGTTCACCACTAGTTGGTTAGCCTGCTCTTTCCAGCTGCGTCAAATTACAACCTCAGAAGCTTTTTCCACACATCATTCTAAGCAGCCACTACCCACTGACTGGAGATGCATCCTGAGTTTGCAAAAGCATCTCTGTTACCTCTGTACCCATTTCCAAGGTAGGCAAAATCCCAAAGAATGAAACATGCTTATGGCACCTGGGTGGGTTCACAGGTAGGGTGGTCAGATTTAACAAATGCAAATACAAGGCTGGGCACAGTGGCTCATGCCTGTAATCCTGGAACTTTGGGAGGCCAAGGCGGGCAGGTCACTTGAGGCCAGGAGTTCGAGACCAGCCTGGCCAACATGGTGAAACCCCTGTCTCTACTAAAAATACAAAAATTAGCTGGCCATGGTGGTGTGTGCCTGTGGTCCCAGCTACTCAGGAGGCTAAGGAAGAAGAATTGCTTGAACCCAGGAGGCGGAGGTTGCAGTGAGCCAAGATCACACCATTGCACTCCAGCCTGGGCGACAAAAATAAACAGACAAACAACAACAACCACCAAACCAGGATGCCCAGTAAAATTTGATTTTCAGATAAACAGTGAATAATTTTTAAGCATAATTATGTCTCATATATGGCATTGGGTATACTTACACTAAGAAGTTATTCATTGTTTATCTGAAACTCAAATTTTAACTTGAGGTCTTGCATTTTATCTGGCAACCCTATTCCTGGGTGACCAGAAAATTGACTGCTAGTCCCTCAGGTCCTAAGAATATAACTTCTAGAAAGGAATCAGTTCCAGGAAGAGTGTTTTCCTGTCTCTGCTCTGCAATCTAGAAAATGGGGAGAGTGAGTGATCCCAGGTCTGAAATTCCGGAACATTGCGGGTAGACCCAAACCTGGGCTTTTGAAGCTGCTGTTTCAGGAAATCTCCAACAGTCTTGTCCTCGGTGTTGTAGTTGATGGTCCAGTAGACACAGAGCTGGCGATACTGGGTGACCAGCTCCAGGACCGTGCGGAAGCCCTCAGCCATGTTGAACTGGGGGTCCTTCCCGCCCTGCTCCCAGGCGTACACAGTCAGGAGTTCCAGCCCATGCTTTGGGGGTAGGGAGCCTCTCCCCTCGGAGATCTTGTGACACTGGAGAACGAGGACAAAGATGTGTTGGTTTATATTGGCACTGATGAGGTACAGAAGGGACTATTCTGGACTTGACAAAGCAACCCCAAAACTTTTATTGAGCACTACATGTGCCAGATGCCTTGCTATGCATTATCCCATCATATCCTGCAACATAGTTTTATCACCCCCATCTTACAGATAAGAAAACTAAGGTCCCACAGCTGAGATACAGCACTCTTTCTGCTCTGCTCCACCAACCCAGGTTCCTGGCCAGGGCTGGGCCCTGCCTCCTCCCAGGAAAGTGCTCCAGAGGCAGAGCCTGGGGCTGCTGGGGAAGGTGGCCCATCCATGTGCCGAACCTGCTGGTACCAGTGCTTCACCAGACGGATCAGGCTCTTCAGCTTGGTAGGGCGAGAGATGATGAAGTCCCGCTGTAGCTCTGTGAAGCAGGTGGAGTACTCGCCTGCATTGCTGTAGCTGTGGATGAGGTCGACGTAGACTTGAGAGCTGGGCCTGGAGCCAGAGACCAGCTGGCCTGGAGGTGGGGAGATGGTTACCATCACTCTGGTTCCCACGGTGTCCCAATGGGGCCAACTTAGAAAGGACTTCTGAGATCTCCTACCTCTTGGGTGTTTTCCTAAGGGTGGTCTGGGATCCACTGGGAGGCCACAGGGTGTTTTTAGGTGGAACACAGATGTGGCATGACCCACGTTAAATCCCTGGTGACAGTCTTACTCCCTTTTCTGCTCCCTTTCAAACCATCTGCTTACCTATCTTGGAAAAAGTCTCAGCTGGGAGCTAGTCTGTCTTTAACACCTCTCTAATACTTGCTTATCTTTCTAACTGGGGGAGGGGAGGCCTCAGTCTTACAACCTCCTGCAGGTAACAGAGCTACGTATGGAGTTGACATCACCATTCTGGTTACATTGCACTTAAAGGCATTCCTTAATATCCAAATTCTCACTCTCTGAACTGAGGAACTGAATAGATTCAGATAAATTTCTGGGCTGGGTGCAGTGGCTTACGTCTGTAATCCCAGCACTCTGGAAGGCCACTGCTGGAGGATCATGTGAAGCCAGGAGTTTCAGATCAGCCTGGGCAACACAGTGAGATCTCCATCTCTACAAAAAATTCTATAAATTAACCAGGTGTAGTGGTATGCACCTGTAGTCCCAGCTTCTCAGGAGGCTGGGGCAGGAGGATCACTTGAGCCCAGGAGTTCGAAGCTGCATTGAGTCATGATCACGCCACTGCACTCCAGGCTGGGTGATAAAGTAAGACCCTGTCTCTTAAAACAAAATTCTGCATGATTCCCTCCCTTGGCTACCTGCTCCCTCAAACTCAGAAACTAAATCAATTCAGATACAAGGGATTTTCTCACTCTGAAAACTGCTAACCAAACTGAGAGTTGAAGAGATATGAAGAGAGTTGTGTCTATTTTGTTCAAGGCTTTATTTCTGGTCCCTGAAAGAGCACTGGGCACAGAGTAGATGCATGTATTGAATGAACTGAATGAACAGATCTGCAGCAGGTGGAGAAGGTGGATGGCACACAAACCACGCAAAGCTTGGAATGTGCAAGAAACATCAGTGTCCTTACTGTCAGATGTGAGATAAAGACACTAGGGCTCAGGATGGGGAAGTCCCTTGTTCAAGGTCATCCAGCATATTGGTGGAATTGCTGGGACTAGAACCCAGCTTGAGGCCACTGTTAGCCCACAGAGTGCCTGTGCAAATTAGAAAAAGGTGCTCTCTTCTTTAGATACTTTGCAGGAAAGTTGTGATGAACATACGCAACTACAGTGCCTGCAATGATGGGAACAGATGTGGCCTGGTTGTGCACTGTGCAACCTCTACAACTGTGCATGGCAGGCCTGCCTCTGTATTTTCCCCTCTCAGGTCTATGCCAGGGCACCTCACCTAGGGCGTCAAAGGCTGGCAGCACGTCAAAGTCCACACTCTGGTCCAGCATCGTCTGGGATGTCAGTGAGAAGCTCAGCACACGGGGATTCTCCCATTTGGAGACTTCAAACTTGACCTCGAACTGCTGCTCCCGTTGACATGCCTCCAGCTGGGCTCGGATCTCAGATATAATCTCGGCCCGCTTGTTCCCCTGCTCAGTGAACTGGCTGAAGCAGCTGAGGAACACCACGAGGTCGGCGTCTGAGCGGCCTCGCAGAGCTGTGCCTTTGGCCGAAGAGCCACCCTGGAGAGGACATGGCAGGTGGCTCAACCCTTGAAGCATGGCTTGGCATCCTTTTGCCTGTGAGTTCTGGACTATGAGTTAGAAAACCTACTGTGTGACCTTTGACAAGTCACCTAACCTCTCTGTTACATCTTTAATCTGGTATGACTGTAAGAAAAAGAAGTGTGCAGGAGGTAAGTTTAAACCCTTCAACAAATGCAAAATTTCTCACTCCATCATGTTTTGTGACTGGAGAGGATTTGAGAAGTGTTTTGTTTGTTGGTTGTTTTTTTGGGCTGGAAGCTCCCAAGCCTGTCTGCACCTGGAAGGCTTTTACAAATGACCAACGGCTGGCTCCCACCCCACAGGACTGTGATTTAAGTTTTCCTGGGTTGGGGCTTGGGCATCAGCATATTTTTTAAAAACTGTGATTCCAAGGTCAAGCCAGGGAAGCCAGGGTTGAGAACCAGTGAGCCAAGCCACTCTCCTCAAGTGTTAGAAATCAGGAAGGTGAGGATCAGAGAAGGGAAGGTACATGCCTATGGTCACACAGCAAACCAGCATCCCTGGCACTGTTCACTGGTTGACTTTATGCTAACACTCTTTCTGAGCCGATCCAGGTCTCACTTGTCTCTCCAACTGTGGACTAAGGCTGTATCCAGTGCCATGGACAGTGTGACCTTTTGTATACCCCCAGTGTCCTTTCCACCTGGGATCAGCATCCTGGTGTTCTATGGAGGGACCACCCCTACCCCACACTCAGCCCATGAGGTCTAGGCAAGGGCCACTGCACCGTGTGACCCGGTCTTGGCCATCCAGAGCATCATGTCTCCCTAGCCCCAGTAATTAGTTTGGGGGTTGATAGGTTACCCAAGGCAGGCCAATGAGACTCAATTCCAAGACTTTTATTTGAATTTTAAGAAAAAACAAATTCCCCTTTCTGGAAGCTTAGAGCTGCCAAAGGCCACCATATGTTAAGGGCCTATCCAAGACATTAAAAAGCAAAACCAAGAACTGGAGAGAAAAACTGAGTCCTGAGGATGCTGCCTGGTCTCCCGTATCTGGCTATGCCTGTAAGCAGCCCTACCCCCAGACTTTCCAGTTACATCAGTCAATACATTCCTTTGCTGCCTCTTTCGAGTTGGGTGTCACTAGCAACCAAAAAAGACTTGTTGAACATATCTGGGCCCTCTCTCTGCCATCCCCCCATGATCACTTTCTGGCTCTTTCTCTATGCCTGGCTTTTTGCTGGTTGCTACGAGGGCGGAAGTGGGTCAGGCCTGGCCCTGGGCTGGGAGAGATCACCAGCTTGCAGGACATTGCTTGCCTACAGCTCTCTGAGGACTCACCTTGACCACCTTGATCACTTTGATGGGAGAATTCCGGAAGCAGTTTTCCTTCAGAAATGAACAGATGGTATCAACAGCCTTGTTCACCTGGGCCAGGAACTGGCGGTTGGGCTGGAGAAATTCACTGATGAATTTGTCGAGGTCTCCAGCTGGGGTTTGGTAAAGGAGGGCTGGCTGCAGAGAGAATCCAGGCAGGGCCAGCTTGAGACGGGACTCCCAGTGCTCACCCAAGCCCTGCCCCTTGATGTCCTCTGAGGACAAGACTCCCACCGTCTCCCATGTCCCTCTTTCCTTCTCAGCTGGTGGGTAGGTTCTGAGGTAGCATCAGAAGGACCTGAGATTGAATTTTGGTTCTAGCATCAATAGACCGTCTCAGTTTCCCCATGTTTAAATGAGTGCAATAATGAAGCCCGAGTCTCAATGGCTTGTCTTGAGTATTAAACGCTGGGTATGAGACCCTGCTGCAAAATAGTAAAAGTGATAAAATCATGTCCTTTTGGGAGCTGCAAGTGACTTATGTCTCAGTTTTCCTAGAAGCAGGGCCCACAGTGGGAATTCTTGTGGATATGATTAATTGGGGCAGTGCTTGGAGGAGAAGTGGAACAAGGGCAGCAGCAGAGGGCGGAGGAGAGTCTCAGCAAAGCTGGGTGCTCAGCCAGAGACAAGTGTTTGCCTGATCCCACAGGGAGCGCTGGACCGTGAATTGTATCAGAGTCGGTTCCGCCTGGAGACAAAGTTGGGCCTTTTGTAACCCCGTGTCACTCAGGCACTGGCTGGGACGTAGCAATCTGTGCATTTCACGGAAGGCAAGTCTCCAGAGAAGGGGTGGTTATGAGTTGTCAGGAACCAACACTCCTAGCAGCGGGGGATGGGTGCACCGGCAGGTTAAGGGAACCTGACTAGAAGGCAGGGGCAGGGCCCCCTGCCCCCCAGGACCCTCTGTCTTACCATCACATCCCAGGGCGGCATAGATGTCCCATCTCTACTCAGAAAGCAGGCCTGCATCCCCAGCACTGCTGCTTCCTGGGCCAACAGCTCCCAGCTACCCTGGCCCACGTTCCAGGTGGGATCAGCGGGATCCAGGACCAGAGGTCTGGGGGCACAGCAAGAGGGTGGGTGGGGAAGGTGGGAGTCAGTGAAAGAGGAGGTGGGTGGAAAGGCTGAAAAGGGGTGTGAGGGCTGGAAAGAGTGTCAGGACCTCAGGGTTGGCTCAGTCTTGCCCAAATGCAGAAGCAGTCTCAATTGGCTGCCTTGGTTGGAAAGCTATTGGGTGGCCCCTTCAACCGAGAAATACTATTTTATCATGCTAATAAAACTGGCCCTGGTTTCTTTTGGGACTCCTTATGTCCACATTTCCTCAGCAAAGAGTCCAGAGGGAAGCAGAGTGAGGAGTGGGATTCCCACCCCAAACCCTACCTTGGACCCCTCCTGGATGACTGACTCCAGGGTGACGGTGGGGAGGAGAAGCATAATTAAGCCAGGCAAAGGGAAGCGGGTCTTCACCTGGGTTTTCGAAGCTGGCCAAGAAGGTGCATTCTCATGGCTGGGTCCTCAGTGCTGTAGTTGACCGTCCAGTAGACACAGAGCTGCTGATGCTGCTGCACGAGCCCTAGCACTGTCCGGAAGCCTTGGGCCATGTCGAAACAGTCCTTCCAGCAGCCCTGCTCCCAGGCGAAGATGGTGAGGAGCTCCAGGGCATAGGCTGGGGGCAGAGAGGCAGGGGCTGGCCGTTTTCTTTTGTTCTGAGCCGCAACCTGTGTCACCCAAGGCCAAGATGAGTGATTAGTGGATGTGAGCCGAGTGTGGCCATAAGCACTTGGGACAGGAAGGGAATATAGAAAACAGAAGTGCAGAAAGAATAGAAACTTGCTGATGCTTCTCATTTTACAGGTGGGTAAACTGAGGTTCAGAGGAGGGTAGTGACTTGTCTAAGGTCATACAGTGAGACTGAGAGCTCAGATGTGGCTTTTGCCCAGTGTCTTGCCTCAAGGAATTTGGAAATTTGAAACATCTTGAGTGTGTAACTCTAATTGAAGATGGAAGCATTGACGAATCCATCCATCACCAGCCTTTAGGAATATTTTAACATTAATCACATAACATAGGGTGGTTGTACAGGAATAGAGGCTGCAATGTATCCATCTTGGTATCCCAGTGTCCATCACAAGAGTTAGTAATAGCAGGTGCTCGATAGATGTTTGTTGAATATAGGGATGCATGAATGCAAGTCAGAATTCAGAGAAGTACTTAGTAAGGGAACTCCGAAGGATGCTCAGAATTTAGTGCAACTCAAAAGAGGTAGCAAGGCTGGGGCGCGGAGGCTCACACCTGTAATTCCAGCACTTTGGGAGGCCAAGGTGGGTGGATTACTTGAGCTCAGAAGTTAGAGACTAACCTGGGCAACATGGTAAGACTCCTGTCTCTACAAAAAGTACAAAAGTCAGCCAGGTGTAGTAGTGCATGCCTGTAGTCTTAGCTACTTGGGGGGCTGAGGCAGGAGGATTGCTTGAGCCCAGAAGGTTGAGGCTGCAGTAAGCTGTAATAGTGCCACTGCACTCCAGCGTGGGTGACAAAGTGAGACCCTTTCTCAAAAAAAAAAAAAAAAAAAAAGAAAAGAAGAAAAAAAAGGCTGTGAAAGATTGTATTGGCTGATGTAACCCAAAAGCCCTGGAGTAGACTGCTTTCAGGCACAGGTTGATCCAGGAGCCCATAAGGAGTCATCAGCTTTTCTGTTCAGATCTTTTCTGTTCAAGTGCTCTGGTTTTTCTGTCTTGGACAGGTCCTTACCATATGGTGGTCACTGCCAGCTCTAGGCTTCCAGAAAGCGGAGTTTTCTTTTCCAAAAATAGAGATGTGGTGGGGGTAACATAAGCAAAAGTTTGGAGGTGGGAGAAAATCAGAGAAAACATTTGCAGTGTCAAAAGAGAGAAGTGGATGGGCTAAAGAGGGACAGTGAACCCCAGGTACAAGAAATGAGGACTTTAGAGTTGATGGAGAAAAGATTTTTTCTAACAGTGACTTCCAGATCTGGGCAGGAAATGGAGGATGGAGGAGGCCGGTCCTTCTGCTTTGGATGACCAATAAGAAGCCAAGGAGGCTGGGCGCGGTGGCTCAAGCCTGTAATCCCAGCACTTTGGGAGGCCGAGACAGGCGGATCACGAGGTCAGGAGATGGAGACCATCCTGGCTAACACGGTGAAACCCCGTCTCTACTAAAAAATACAAAAAAACTAGCCGGGCGTGGTGGCGGTCGCCTGTAGTCCCAGCTACTCAGGAGGCTGAGGCAGGAGAATGGCGTAAACCCGGGAGGCGGAGCTTGCAGTGAGCTGAGATCCGGCCGCTGCACTCCAGCCTGGGCGACAGAGCGAGACTCCGTCTCAAAAAAAAAAAAAAAAAGAAAAAAAGAAAAAAAAAAGCCAAGGAGGGGAGACGTGGGTGTAGGGGAGGAACTGATTGGCTGGGGTGGTTGCCATGACAGTGGCGGCTTCCTGGGAGGAGCCAGGGGCAACTCACCTGGCGGTACCAGTGCTTCACCAGCAGAATCAGGTTCTTCAGCTTGGCGGGGCGAATGTTCACGAAGTTCCTCCGCAGCTCTGCGAAGCAGGCCTTATGTTCGCCCTCCTGGCAGCCACTGCTGAGGAGCCTCGAGTAGACCTGGGGATTTGGTTTGGTGCCAGAACTGAGCTGCCCTGTAGAAGTTTGAAACACCCTGAGTGTGCAACTCCAATCGCAGACAGCAGCATTTACCAACCCATCCATTCACCAGCCTTTATGAATATTCTAACATTAATCACCTAACATTGCAATCAGTAATACACTATAATATTGCATAACAATCAGAGCTATCATTTTTTTCAGTATCAATTCTGTACTGGATGCTTTTTAATAATTTTTGCTAATCCATCCAGTAACTGCACGGTGGATAATCTTCTATTTATTTATTTTTAAAAAATTTTCCCTGAAAGCTGAAAGATGGATAATCTTGACCCAGAAAAGCTGTGTCACATAGTGGTTAAAGGAGTCAGCTTTGGAGACAGATAAGCCTGGGTTCAAATCCAAGCTGTGTGATTTTTACCTCTTTGGGTATAGTTTCCTCATCTGTAAAAGGAGGATCATAAATAGCACCTGTCCTTCTAAGGTTATTGTAAGAATCAATTGAAATCTACATGTGAAGTGCTTAGAACAGTGTAGAATCATGTGCTCAATAAGCAGTAATTATTGCTATTATTAACGTTATCTTCCAGAAGAAGAAAAACAAGACAAAGAGAGGAAGCTACAATTGAGTCTCATCCCTCACTTTGGTAAGGCTGGCCTCTAAAATAAATGCCTTCTTCATGAAAAGTGACTGCAAAAGGTTATCCGCTGGCAGGGAGGGGCTTTAAGGAAGCTTGCTGCTAGGGCTCTGGGGGGGCGGGAAAGAAAATCCCCTGTGAGAAACTGGGACCCCCATCCTGTGCTAGATGTGGATGTGAAGTCCAAATGTACAGTATCTGCATGGCGAGGAAAAAAAAAAAAAGAGAGAGTGAAAGAGATGAAAAGCCATGGAGGATGAGATAAGAAACTATCTAACAGGAGTTCTAGAAGTAGAGAATAGAGAAAATAGGGGAGAGGCAGTATTCGAAGAGCTATTGGAAGACATCTCCCTAAAACTAAAGGAAGAATTGAGCTCTCAGATTCAGGAGGGATAGCACGTTTCAAAGAGGACACATTTAAAAAAAATCCATACACAGATACATCAAAGAGAAGCTGAAGAATACTATGAACCAAGAGAAAGTCTTAAAAGCCAACAAAAGGGAAATCAAAACAAAATGAACAAACAAAAAACCACGCACACAAACAAAAAAACAGATCGTTAACAACAAAAAATCAACAACTGACAGAGACTTCTCATCAGCAACAACAGGTAAGAAGACAGCAGAACTAAGGAAAACAAGTGTCAAGCATCCCATTCAAGCATGGAGGTGAAACAGAAAGGGCTTTAGACAAAGTCTGAGAAAAATTTGTCACTCATAAACCCTTTCTGAAAAAGTACTAAAAGATGCATTTCTGTAAGAAGGAAAATGAATCCAGAAGGAAGAACTGGACATCAAGTAGCAATGGTGAAAAAATTTGTTAATTATATTAATAGGTTTTAATTTGCACAGACTGTGAAAACAAAAACAAAAGAAACAGTCTCCCCTATTATTAGTGACTGGTAGTTTAGTTCCAAGATACTATTAAACCCGTGTAAATTATTATATCATTGTTGCTTGTTTCATTTTTGTCTTTTAGCTTTGTGCTACTTATAAAGGGTACAATTTAATAACACATACTAGGAAATAAAGAGTGGAGAGGGTACATCAGGAAAATGCCGACAAAAGAGGACTGTGGCTCTGTTAATATCAGACAAAAGGCTTTAAGACAAAGATAACGTTGAGAAGTAATGAAGATTATTACTTAATGATAAAAAGTACAATCCAATAAAGTATAATAATTATGTGCGTATATGTTCTCAATAACATAGCCTCAAAATATTAGAAGCAAAACTTATTGCAAGGAACAATGGATAAGTCTCCATTCTGAGTAGATTTTAAGATATCTCGCTCAGAAATTGAGAGACTAAACAAAAAATTATCTGAGCAAAAGGTCATAAGCTAGATCTAAAGAACCTATATAGAAGTCTGCATTCAGCAATGAAAGCATGCGATCTTTTTTTTTTTTTTTTTTAGATGGAGTCTCACTCTGTCTCTCAGGCTGGAGTGCAGTGGTGCAATCTCAGCTCACTGCAACCTCCACCTCCCAGGTTCAAGTAATTTTCCTGCCTCAGTCTCCCGAGTAGCTGGGATTACAGGTGCATGCCACCATGCCAGGCTTTTTTTTTTTTTGTATTTTTAGTGGAGACAGGGTTTCACTATGGCCAGGCTGGTCTCAAACTCCTGAACTCAAGTGACCCACCCGCCTTGGCCTCCCAAATTGCTGGGATTACAGGTGTGATCCACCACGTCTGGCTGGAAAGCATGCATTCTTTTCAACCATGGGCAACCTAAGAAATGCCAACAAATTCCAAATAATTGATATCACATAAAGTATGTTTTCTGACTACAGTTTTAAAAAAGATAATAAGTAAATGTCAAAAGCAAACAAAACCCCAAAACATTCATTTGGAAAGCTACTTCCAAATATTCATGGAAGAAACAACAAACAATGATGTCATAATTAAAAGTACAAAATATTTAGACCGGAATGAGGATAAAAATTATACATGTCAAACAAAAGATTTACCCTGTAGCTAAAGTGGTACTGGAAGGGAAATCGGTAGCTTTAATTGCGTTGACTAAAACTGACAATTACTAAGCTAAGATTCACCTCCAAAAGTTAAAAAAAAAAAGAACCATAAAGTAAACCTTTTAAAATAAGGAAGAAAATTGTAACATGAGAAATTTCTTTAAAAAAAATACCAGGCAGATATGCCTACTGTTAGCATTTTTTAAATCTGAATTGGGGTACATGGGTGTGTGATGTCTGTCGTTTTCTGTATGCTTGAAACGTTTCATAATTAAAATCTTTGTAAAGTTAAAGCACTAAATAGTTGTAAGATTTGATGGTGATGATTACTTTCAATATCTCAAAGTCATTTTCAGTGCTTGGTCAAGTAGGAGAATTATGATCACAAAGAGGAGGCAGGCACCCCAGTTAGACGGGGACCTGAGGTCCCTATCATTCTCCAAGGGACACGCTGGACGCCCTCACCCAGAGCATCAAAGGCAGGCAGCAGGCTAACATCTGTCCATCTCTTCGGGGCCGTCGACACCAGCTGGAACTGCAGAGCCTCAGGCACATTCTGCTCAGGAAACTGAAGGCTCAGGCCAGGGACCTGGCCCTGCCACCAGGATTCTAGCTGCGCTCGCATCTCATCGAGGATCTCTGCGCGGCGGGGCCCCTGGTCCTTGTAGTCCGTGAAGCAGTTGAGGAAGATGACGAGTTCAACATCACAGCCATCCCTTAGGTCTGTGCCCCGGCCAAATGATCCCCCCTGGGGAGGGAAGTACAGCTCAGACCAGGGAACTTCTAGGAGCCTAGGAGTCAGACTACGATCCCATCACCTGCGCCCCATCTACAGCCTGGAACCTGCCCTCTTGCTGATGTCAGGTCTGGGCACTATGACAGAGGCCGACTGCATGGGTCCTGTGAGCTCTTAGAATTGTGACAGAGAGTCAAGTTGTAACTGCCTGCACCTGCCCTCTGATCCATGAAGCCTGAGCTAAGTCAGGCCAATCTGCAGCAACAGATAATGGAGGTGGGGCTGAGTAGGGGCAGCGACCAAACATTTTAGCCTACTCTCTGCAGCGCCTACTAACTGCACATCTGGGCCAGCAGTTGCAAATTGAGGTCCCAAGGCGAAATAGGGCCTGCAGTTGTGCTCTGTTGCCCTGTTTCCATCAATTCCCTCCCTCCCTCCCTCTCTTCTTCTTTCCTTCCTCCAACAAACATTTAGTGAGCACTTACATGTAATGTGATACCACACGGGATATCACACATATCCCAGTACATGTCAGTGCTCACTAAATGTTTGTTGCAGGAAGGAAAGAAGAGGAGAGGATACAAAATTTCTGTTCTCCTGGAACTTACATGTTGGCTGGGGGAGAAAAGGAAAAATGCTAAGCACTGAAAGGGGGCTGGTAGTGCAAGACTGCAATTTTATTTTTATTTATTTATTTTTATTTTTAAGATGGAGTTTCACTCTTGTCACCTAGGCTGGAGTGCAGTGACACGGTCTCAGCTCACTGCAACCTCTGCCTCCCGGGTTCAAGTGATTTTCCTGCCTCAGCCTCCCGAGTAGCTGGGATTACAGGGGCCTGTCACCATGCCCGGCTAATTTTTGTATTTTTAGTAGAGACAGGGTTTCACCATGTTGGCCAGGGTGGTCTCGAACTCCTGACCTCAGGTAATCCACCCACCTTGACCTCACAAAATGCTAGGATTACAGGCGTGACCCACCGTGCCCGGGCAAGACTGCAATTTTAAATTGCGTGGTCAGGCCTCAGTGGAAGAGGACGTCGGATCAAGAACCTTGAAGAGGAGAAAGAGAGAGAGAGAGAGACAAACGGATGGGGAAGAGAAAGCCACTACAGAGGCCTTGAATGGGCCTGTGAGCCTGGTAAGCTCAGAGCAGCCAGGAGGCCAGTGTGGAGTAAGTCAAGGCCAGAGGGAGACCAGGGCCCACCCTACAGGACTTGAGGCCTCTGCACACTGAAACCATGGAGAATTTTGAGCTGAGGAGGCAAGTGATCTGATTCTTGTAATAGTGTTTTAAAAATTGTATCATTAAAAAATGAAAATCTATGCTGGCACTTACATATATTTTATTTAAGCCAGCAAATCATCCTTCCCGGGCCATGCAGTTCCCCAGCCCAACCTCAGCTCCATTGCTGTAACTCCTTCCCTTTCCCACGCTGACCCCTCGAGAGGGTCCCCCCGTGTCTCCACTGGCCCAACTCACTTTGCTGACTCTCGAGACCTTGTGAACACAGTTCTCACGGAGGCAGCGCAAGATGATATCGATGGCCTTTTTCACCTGCTCCTGGAACTGGGGGCTCGGCTTTAGGTGGTCCTGGATGAAGCGGTCCAGCTCCTTGGTGGGGATCTGAGACAGGTCCAAGGCCATTCCCGGCACAGAGGGGGCGACGCTGGCTGCCCCAGCGGGGCCGGGAGCTGGGCATGAAGGTGCTTTGCTCCCTGCTCTTGGGGACACAGCATCGAGGCTCTTGCTGTTTTCAGGGGTCTTCTGGTTAGGGTTTAGCTGGATGGGGTGGCCCAAACCTGAGCATCTGGCACGTGGAAGGCTCTGGAAGGTCGTTGAAGGAGCTGCCTCAGCCAGGTGCAGAGGTTCCTGCATCAACCCAGTGCCTTCTGTCCCCAGCTCCCGCCCTTTGTACAGTCAGGGTGACTGAGGCTTAGAGAGGGGAAGTGGGAGGGCCACAGCTAACCCACCTGGCATCTTTGGGCAGAGTTGAAAAAGGTGCCTTTCTGAAGGGATAAACTGCAAAATGGGTGCCCTTGTTATGGGCAGAAAGGCCTGGTAAGCAGACCATAGGTGCAGAAAAACAAAGGGCTCCTTCCCCCGGCAGTTTCAGCTTGAGCTTGGTGATAAGACCGTTTTACATGCCTGCTGCCCTGTGAATTTTTATTTATTTATTTATTTATTTGTTTATTTTTTGCGACGGAGTCTTACTCTGTCGCCCAGCCTGGAGTGCAAAGGAGTGATCACGGCTTATTGCAACCTCTGCCTCCCTGGTTCAAGCAATTCTCCTGCCTCAGCCCTTCGAGTAGCTGGGATTACAAGCACCCACCACCACGCCTGGCTAATTTTTGTATTTTTAGTAGAGACGAGGTTTCACCATGTTGTCCAGGCTGGTCTCGAACTCCTGACCTCAGGTAATCTGCCCGCCTCAGCCTCCCAATGTGTTGAGATTACAGGCGTGAGCCACCGCGCCCAGTCACCCCTGCTTTTAAAAGCCTGTTCTACACCATATGGCACATAGTAGATGCTCAGGAAATATTGGACACATAAAAAAAGTGCAAAACCCAAGGGTCCTGGGACCCCCTCACTTACCAGCCCCTGCCAAGGCTGCACTGGATCCCCCATCCCGTTCAGAAAGCATGGGTGGTCACAGCAGGATGCTGCCTCCTGGGCTAGCAAATCCCAGTGCCAGGCTGCCCCATTTCCCAGGTCCCATGTGGGGTCGGCTGGGTCCAGGATCACAGGCCTGCAATTTCAGAGAGACAAGAAAGTTCTGGTTAGCAAGAGGGCTCTAGAGTGAAACGGACCTGGTTCCAATCGCATCTCTGCTACTTTCCAGCTGTGTGACCTGGGACAAATGATTTACCTTCTCTGAACTTCAATTTCCTTGTCTGCAAAATGAGGATAACAACATTGCCTGCTTATCATTGTCAACCCTGGCTGCACGTTGGAATCACAAGACACCAGGATCCACTCTCAAGGGCTCTTGAGTTACATCCTACAATTCAGCAATTTCATTCCTAGGTATATTTCCAACAGATATGCATATGCACCAAAAAAACATGTCCAGAAATGTTTATAATGGCCCTATTTGTAATAACTCCAAGTTGAAAGAACTCAAATGCCCATCATCAGTAGAATGGACAACGTATTTTGATAAATTCACACAATGGAACACTATACAGCAACAAAAAAGAATGATCCACAACTGTATAGCTGAATCTCAAAGACTTAATCTTGAGAACAGAACAAGAAGCCAGACACAAAAGTACATGTGGCATGATTCCATTTAAATAAGATTTAAGAAAAGGCACAACTGTAATCTTAAAAGTGTAAGTGGGGTTATTTTGGAAGGTTACTGACTGAGAGGGGACCAGCGAGGTGCTGGAAATATTCTACCATGATCTGGGTGATGGTTTCAAAGTATGCAGTCTTCACACATTCATCAGAACATGCACTTTCTGCTATACATCAGCAAAACATTCACACATAAAACATGTGGGGTCAGGCACTGGTATATTTTTTAAAACTCCCCCAGGTAATTCTAATGTGCATCTGGGCTGAATCCAGTGAATTAAAACATGTACATGCAGCATTTTGCTTTGGCCTACACCCAAGCACTCAGTAGATGTGACTGATTTTACCCTTGTTAATTATCTCCCCCTGGGCCCAGGACAGGAGAACAGGTATTATTAGGAGGTACCTGGGTCTCTCAAGCTGCCGCTGCAAGAACTGCCCAACTGCAGGGTCCTCGAAGCCATAGTTGACAGTCCAGAAAACACACAGGTGCTGATGCTGTTGGATCAGGTCCAGGACAGTCCGGAGGCCTTCGGCCAGGCTGAAAGCATCCTTCTTACAGCCCTGCTCCCAGGCGAAGATGGTCAGCAATTCCAGAGCATAGACCGGGGGCAGCGTCTCCTCCCACAACCCCTGTAGGCACACCTGTGAGAGGGCATGGCAGGGGACTCAGAAGGATGAAGGAGAGGAAAGAGAGCCAGCTCTCTGCAGAACCAGACTGGGGACCTTCCAGGCTGAGACAAGATGCTGTGTTCCAAGCCTGTTCCAAGAACAAGTGGCATTTCTCACCAGCCCTCACTGGTAGCTTCAGCAAAGTGGTTGGCTCGTATGACGGGGGAGTGGTGGGAGGGAGGGGTGTAAGTTTCAAGTCCCAAGGAGGCAGGGAGCAGTCAGAGAGAAGCCAAGGGTAGTCTCAAATTGCTACCTATCCTCAAATAAAGGTGAAGCAGATCTGGGGTCCCAGTTCCGTGGATGGTTGGAGAAGGGCACCAAGTTGTCACCCTTTCACCCCTGGAGTGGGGTGGGGCAGCGGGCCAGGACTCTGTCCTTCCCTCCTCACTCCAGCTGTCTATCCCCCATCCCCAAATGCATGATTTCTATTTGTGAACCATACACTTGGGATCTCCATGTACCAGGGAGGAATTACTCCATGCCAAGGCAAGAATCCCAGGCCTCTGAGTAAGTCCAGAGGGGATGCTTCAGCTTGCCAGAAGGTGACCCACCTGACTAGAAGCACCCAGCATCTCCACATTCCCTCCACTCACGCCCTCTCTTTGGGGGGATAAACACACCTGGGTGCACATGTGTACCCACCACCCAGATCAAGATAGAATTTCTAATGCCCAACCAAGCTGGCTCCACAGTTGTATTAATTAATTACTTAATTTATAGACAGAGTATTGCTCTGTTGCCCAGGCTGAAGTGCAGTGGCTCAATCATAGGTCACTGCAGCCTTGAACTCCTGGGCTCAAGTGATCTTCCCACCTCAGCCTCCTGCATAGAGAGGACCACAGGCATGAGCCACCATATCCAGCAGTTTGCCCTTTTAAGAAGTACCAGGCTATTAGCATTTTCTGCCCCTGGAGAATCCTATGTGGAAAGAACCTGAGTAAGATTTACCAACGCATATATTTATTTATGTGCAAGTGGAGGAAACAGAGGCCCAGAGAAGGCTAGGAACTTGTCCAGGATCACACAGCAAGAAGATGGCTGAGCCAGAATTGGAATCCAGAATCTCCTAGATAGACTGCTTATGATGACTGGTCCATCAGAATGACCAAGCCATGTGCTGGAAGATTTTGGGGGAGCTTGTTCCCCCATCTCCAGGCATAGACTTGGCACACTTTTCCCAGTGCATAAGAGTCTGGCAACAAACATGAACAGAGCAAGGGAGCATCCCTGAGGCTGGGGAGGGAGGTGTACCACCTCCACATTTCCTCATACCATACCAGACAGGCCAAAGTCCTGAATATGAACAGAAATACAATGGGAAACAATACGATGGCAGGAAATATGAAAGAGTCATTTTACAAAGTCAGGATAGGGAAAGACCTCTTTTTTTTTTTTTCTTGAGATGGAGTCTGGCTCTGTCACCCAGACCGGAGTGCAGTGGTGCAATCTTGGCTTACTGCAACCTCTGCCTCCTGGGTTCTAGTGATTCTCCTGCCGCAGCCTTCCAAGTAACTGGAATTACAGGTGTGTGCCACTACGCTTGGCTACATTTTGTATTTTTAGTAGAGACAGGGTTTCACCATGTTGGCCAGGCTGGTCTTGAACTCCTGACCTCAAGTGATCCACCTGCCTCGGCCACTCAAAGTGCTGGGATTCCAGCCGTGAGCCACTGCACCTGGCAGGATAGAGAAAGACTTCTTAAGATACACTAAGAGGCCGGGCACGGTGGCTCAAGCCTGTAATCCCAGCACTTTGGGAGGCTGAGATGGGCGGACCACGAGGTCAGGAGATCGAGACCATCCTGGCTAACACGGTGAAACCCCATCTCTACTAAAAAATACAAAAAACTAGCCAGGTGAGGTGGCGGCACCTGTAGTCCCAGCTACTCGGGAGGCTGAGGCAGGAGAATGGCGTAAACCTGGGAGGCGGAGCTTGCAGTGAGCTGAGATCCGGCCACCGCACTCCAGCCTGGGTGACAGAGCCAGACTCCATCTCAAAAAAAAAAAAAAAAAAAAAAAGATACACTAAGAATAACTCATTTTTCAAAGGATATATCTGAGTACATTAAAATTTAAATATTTTGTCCTACAAATAACCTTTAAACAAAGCAAAAGCCCAAGTCACAGACTGGAAGAATACTGGAAGAATGCATTATATTAACTAAATAAGGATCAGTATCCACAATATATAAAAAGCTTCAACAAATCAATAACAAGACAGCTAACCCAGGAGAAAATAATGCACAAGGTACATAAACAGATAATTTCCAGAAAGAGAACATGAATGGCCACTAAATGTATGACAACAGTTTCACGACTATGGAAGTACAAAGCAAATAGTCACATGTCTGGAGCAACCCTCCCAAGGGGCTTCACCTGGTGGTACCAGTGCTTCACTAGCAAGATCAGGTTCTTCAACTTGGCTGGGCGAATGTTCACAAAGTCCCTCCGCAGTTCTGTGAAGCAGGCCGCATGCTCGCCCCCTTGGCAGCCACTGTTGAGGAGGGTAGAGTAGACTTGTGGCTTGGGTTTGATGCGAGAGCCGGCCTGACCTGTTGGTGTGAAGCACTGTGAGTTAGGAAGGGCACTGAGGACACAGGATGGAGGGCGGTGGGCAGCCCACAGGCTGAGGTGGAAGGATTGCTTGAACCCAGGATGGAGGTTGCCGAGCTCGGCCTGGGGCACTGAGAGAGAATGGGAAGAATTTGGAGGGGAAGAAATCTGCCAACATGGGAGTCGGGGGACTGGGAAGAGAGCCTGGAGCTTTTCAGGAGTCTGGGAAGAAAAGCAGCCCTCCAGAATGCAGTAGGAGAGTCCCTCCCTCCCAAATGGCCAGGCAGTCCTTGGAGCAACAGCTCAAAGAAGAGCAGCTGCATTCTAAGATGGTTAAACAGGAAAGATACTTCCAGCTGAGTCAGCAGTACCTGCAGCCTGGCAGCTCTCTCCTCCCTCCGTGAGCCTTCCTCGAAACACCACTCTACATACCCTTAATTAAGAGGTGTCATAGAGAGGAAAATGATGCCCAAGCAATAAAAGGCAAAAAGCCCTCATCCTTTAGCAGTGGTTGTTGATATTTTTTACTACAGGCCTGGGGCTGTGGCTCACACCTGTAATCCCAGCACTTTGGGTGGCCGAGGTGGGCAGTTCACCTGAGGTCAGGCGTTCGAGACCAGCCTGGCCAACATCATGAAACTCTCTCTCTACTAAAAATATACAAAAATTAGCCAGTCATGGTGGCACTCGCCTGTAATCCCAGCTACTCCAGAGGCTGAAGCACGAGAATCGCTTGAACTCAAGAGGCTGAGGTTGCAGTGAGCTGAGATCATGCCACTGCACTCCAGCCTGAGGCACAGAGCGAGATCAGAAAAAAAAAACAAAAACAAAAACAAAAAACTCTCTATCTATCTATCTATCTATCTATCTATCTATCTATCTATCTATATTTTACTGCATACTGGGCACTGGACTGAAGGTCTTTACATGTATCTCCACCACAACCCTATGAGGCAAGTACAGTTCTTCATCCCATTTGATAGCTGAGAAAGCTGAGGCACAGAGAAATTCCATGCTTTGCCCAAGGTTATACCGCCAGCATGTGATGGAGTCAGGATTTGAGCTCAGAGCCGGTGGACTTTACAGGATGCACCTTTTCCTCCACCACTCCCATGGGCATGACTTGGGAGAAGTAAACACTCTCCATAATTCCCTGAGGTTGCTGCTACCGCTTGCCTGCTGTGTGGCTTTGGGTGGGTCACTGTATGTCTCTGAGCCTCAGTTTCCCCATTGGTGAAACTGAAGCTGAAACAGTACAGACCTCATAGGTTTGTTGTGAAGAACTGATGAGATAAAACATGTCAAGTTCTTGGAATAGTTAAGCATTTAATAAGTAGTAACCATTATGACTAATATATGTGTACCCAGCCTGGGTGTGGTGGCTCATGCCTGTAATCCTAGCACTTTAGGAGGCTGAGGCAGGTGGATTATTTGAGCCCAAAAGTTCAAGACCAGCCTACTGGTCTTGGTGAAACCCTATCTCTATTAAAAAAAAAAAAATTAGCCAGACATGGTGGTGCATGCCTGTAGTCCCAGCTACTCGGGAGGCTGAGGTGGGAGGATTGCTGGAACCCAAGATGGAGGTTGCAGTGAGCCAAGATCATGCCACTACACTCCAACCTGGGTGAGAATGAGACCCTGTCTTAAAAATGTGTGTGTGTGTGTGTGTGTGTGTGTGTGTGTACCTAGTAAGTGGATACACTAGGCATGGGGTACCAGGCATAGGGGATGTGGCTACCTGACCAAAGGATAAAGCTATCCCCCAGATCATCAAGGTAAATAATGATAATAATAACAATAATAATAGAAACAACAATAATAGAAATAATAGCAAACACTCTTACAACCCTTACCACATGCTAGACATGTTTTTTTTTTTTTTTTTTTAAGAAGTCTTAGACAGATTGTAGTGGCAAAATCACAGCCCCCTGCAGCCTCCACTGCCTGGACTCAAACAATCCTCCCACCTCAGCCTCCCCAGTAGCTGGGACCACAGGGAGGCATGCACTACTACACCTGGCTATTTTTTAAATTATTATTATTTGTAGAGACTAGAGCTTGCTGTTTTGCCAAGGCTGATCTTGAACTCCTGGGCTCAAGCAATCCTCTCATCTTGGCCTCCCAAAGCTGGGATTACAGGCATGAGCCACTGCGCCTGGCCCACTAGGCACACTTCTATGTTTGATTACATATATTAATGCATTTAATTCTTCTGACAACTCGATAAGATTACTAATATCCCCATTGGTATTATCCTCATTTTACAGATGAGGACACAAAGACATATTTTTATCTTAACTCAAGCACAGGTATATTACGAAGAATGCAAAAATCACATTAATGTTTTCAAGATAAAATACAAGATTTTGCAGAAATCTGGTTTTGTCCCCAGGCCCCTACTGCTAGCCACATGTCCACTTGGCTTAGCTTTCGGGAATATTTGTGGAAGGGCTGAGCAGTAACTGCTCCAGGCAGTGGCTGAGGGAAACTACCAGATGCCTGTGGGAGGGCCAAGCATCTTGACAGCAGGACTACAGATCCAGGAGGAACTGGGCTTTCTCTGCCTTTGTCTGGCACAAGTCCAATATGTTTAGTCCCCAGACTGAGGCTGAGAGAGGGGTAGAGGCTGGCCCAGGTCACATAGCAAGTCGGTGGCTGGGCTAGAATTGGAAGTCCTGTGTTGTTCCCAGTGATCTTGCCCCCAACCCTGGAACAGTCCAGGAACCCCTCACCCAGGACATCGAAGGCAGGCACCAGGCTAACATCCATCCAGTCCTCAAGATCTATAGATGTCAGGCGGAACTGCAGGGCCCCAGGCACGCTCTGCTGAGGAAACTTGAGGCTCAGACCAGGGACTGGGTTCTGCCACCAGGATTCCAGCAATGCCCGCATCTCACTAAGGATCTCTGCACGGCGGGCCCTCTGGTCCATGTAGCTCTTGAAGCAGTCGAGGAAGATGACAAGTTCAGAATCACAGCCACCCTTGAGAGCTGTGCCCCGGCCAGAGGAGCCTCCCTGGGCAGAGAAAAATAACTCAGAATTTCATACTGTCCAATTCTAGTGGCCTTGCAACCTGGCAGGCGACTTAAGTGAGGTGAGGGTGCTGGGGAGAGACTGTGGCCACATAGCTCTAGATGTTGAAGCCACGCAGGAATGTGGGTCCAGGGTAGCCAGGCTTGAGATTTCAAGAGAAGCAATTTTAATATGTAAATCCATGATTATTTTTTCCATAGAAACAGGGTCTTGTTCTGTCACCCAGGCTGGAATGCAGTGACATAATCATGCTCACTGTGGCCTTGAACTCCTGGGCTCGAGTGATCCTCCTGCCTCAGCCTCTCAAGTAGTTGAGACTACAGGCACATGCCACCATGCCTGGCTAGTTTTTACACTTTTTTTTTTTTTTAAAGAGACGGGGTCTTGCTATGTTGCCCAGGCTGGAGTGCAGTGGTTATTCACAGACACGATTATAGCTCACTGCAGCTTGGAACTCCTGGGCTCGAGTGATCTTCCTGCCTCAGCCTCCCAAGTATCTGAGACTACAGGCATGCACCACCATGCTGGGCTAAATCCATAATTTTTATTTTAGTTTTATTTTTGAGACAAAGTCTTGCTCTGTTGCCCAGGCTGGAGTGCTGTGGCACTATCTCAGCTCACTGCAACCTCCATCTCATGAGTTCAAGCGATTCTCCCACCTCAGCCTCCCGAGTAGCTGGGACTACAGGTGTGCACCACCACGCCTGGCTAATTTTTGTATTTTTAGTAGAGATGGGGTTTCACCATGTTGGCCAGGCTGGTCTCGAATTTCTGACCTGAAGCGATCTGCCCTCCTTGACCTCCCAAAGTGCTAGGATTACAGGCCAAGTAAGCCACTGTGCCAGGCCTATAGCCATGATTTTTAAATGTTGGCAACTAACTTTTTAAAAATTCAAGACCACAGGTAAAAGAAATTCTGCTTTGCAGAACACACGTTCGCAATCTTTGCTCAGAATGGGTACAGAACTGTGGTATGACTCAATTTCTGAGACCTGTGTGATCAGTGTTTCTTTCAGCAAAACTTCCAACCTGAGGATTTGGAAAAGAAACTCCTAAACATTGTCAGAGACACTGTTCTGTGTCTGGGATCTGACGTCTCTACTCTCACTTCCAACACAAAACAACTGTGATGTAGTTGCATGTGGTTGCAGATATGGGGAGTGAGGCTCAGACGGTGAAATGAGTTACACAGCCAGTAAACAGCAAGAACCAGGATGGAGCCCTCCAGGAGCAAGTCTTGCCCCAAACTGGGACCCCCTACTTATCCCGATGATTATGCCAGTCCTTTTACTTCCAGCTCCCGCAATGTGGGGGCTGCTGACAAAGTGGGAAGAGGGACTATTACAGGCTGGGCACTTCCTGCACGTTTCACACACTTTCATTGAACCTTCCTCACAGCCCCGGAAGGAAGGTACCAATTTACAAAAGAGGAAGCAAAAGCACAGTGCTCACTTTATAAAGGAGGAAATGAAAGCACACGGAGATTGTGCTCGAGACCCCCCGCCTGCTGTACCCCTTTCCAGGGAAGCTAGGGATGCCAGGACTTTCTCTTGCTGCACAGAAATCCCTCCTGTCCATCTCCGAGGTAGAAACAGGACTTCACACCTCCTAGGCAACAAGTGTGTCCTCCTTCCCCACCTCCCAAGCTGAGAGTCAGCCCCAGGAAACCACTAGGTGCTCTGAGGCCATTTCTACTCTGCGTTTTCACTCCCTCTCCTGACAACCTCCAAATCTGCTTTAGCACACCCAGGTTCCCTGGGTCCATCCGCTCCTGGTACCCCCGAATTTACCCTGAGGATAAGGGAGCTCATGACTTGTCTCCTCCCTGAATCTGCGAGTGTCCTGGGATCACAGTGGCAGTGTGGCTGTATTTAAGTGACAAAAAGTGACCTGGAGCCTGGGCAACATGGTGAAATCTCATCTCTACAAAATATGCAAAAATTACCTGGGCACAGTGGCTCACACCTGTAATCCCAGCACTTTGAGAGGCCAGGGCAAGTTGATCACTTGAGCCCAAGAGTTCCAGACCAGCCTGGGCAACACGGCAAAACTCTATCTCTATAAAAAAAATGCGAATAATTAGCCAGGAGTGGTAGTGTGTGCCTGTAGTGCCAGCTACTTGGGAGGCTGAGGTATGAGAATAACTTGAGCCCGGGAGGCGGAGGTTGCAGTGAGCCAAGATCGTGCTACTGCACTCCAGCCTGGGTGACACAGTGAGACCCTGTCTCAAAGAAAAAAAAAAAAAGTGACTCAGAGCAGTAGTTTAGCGTTTAGCCTCAGTTTCCCTATCCATGAAACAGGTACAATAATACCTACCTCACTGAATGTGGGGATGAAACGAGGTAATACTCATTTAATGAGATAATTTTCATTGCTATTTGGTAATGTCTCCATAAATTGGGCTATTCTGGCTGTTACAGAGTATTATTACTTCCGTATCCTTAGGGTCTGGCATAGTGTGAGGCCCCCAGCCTGTTTGAATGACTGGGTGAATGAGTGAGTGAGTGAATGAAAATGGGAGAGGCAGCCTCTGAGAGCAGAGATGCAGGAATCAGGCTACTTGGATTTGAATCCTGGCTGGGCCTCTTACAGGATTGGACACGTCACTGTGCCTCTCTGTGCCTCAGTTTCTCCATCTGTCAAGCAGACTTAAGAGTACCTACCTGGCTCGTATGTTCAGGGGACTTAGCACAGGGCTGGCACATTGGAAGTGTTTGTTAAAGAAATGAATGAGAGGTGCACAAGTGGATAAAAGCCACCCCCACCTTAAGGCTATGTGAGGCTTAAGCGTCCTCCCAGGACTGTCCCCTTTGGACACATAAAGACCCCGAGGCGGCACCTCACCTTGACGATTTTCAGCACCCGCGGGGCAGCAGCTCCGGGGCGGCCCCTGCGCTCCCTCAAGGCAGCGGCCAGGGCGCCCAGGGCGCGCCGCGTCGTCTCTGTGAACTCCTTCCGCGGCTGCAGCCTTGTGGCCACGAACCTGTCCAGCTCGCTGGCCGGGGTGCGGTACAAGTCCATGGCCACCTGCCGCAGCTGCAAGGGGAAGCAGGGCTCTGGCGCGGCCTTCAGATTTCTGGTTTCCCTGCTCGGCTCTCCGCACCACGCCCAGCTCGGCAGAACCTAGGTCGTCGGTCTCGCGAGTGGCGTGAAATGGGGACCAGCACTGCTGGTCCTGTCTTCCTTAGGTTTCACTCCTCCTCCCCAAACTTGGTAAATTCCCTGCTTTCAGTTTCGTTTCTTTCTAGCAGCTCCTGGATCTGGCACCCGCTTCCTGGCTCCCTTCCCAGCTACAACTTCCTCTCCTTCCTCTCCTTGCTTCCAGCCGTCCCTGCAACCACCAGCTGCAACGAACTAATCACAACCTAACAAAGTATCTTGACAGAAGCAGGTCCACAGAACGTATGGGTACATACTGAGTAACATNTTTTTTTTTTTTTTGAGACAGAGTCTGGCTCTGTCACCCAGGCTGAGTGCAGTGGCCGGATCTCGGCTCACTGCAAGCTCCACCTCCCGGGTTCACACCATTCTCCTGCCTCAGCCTTGCGAGTAGCTGGGACTACAGGTGCCCTCCACCTCGCCCGGCTAGTTTTTTTGTATTTTTTAGTACAAACGGGGTTTCACCGTGTTAGCTAGGATGGTCTCGATCTCCTGACCTTGTGATCTGCCCGTCTCGGCCTCCCAAAGTGCTGGGATTACAGGCTTGAGCCACCACGCCCAGCCGGGATGTGTTCTAAACACCACTACCACCACCAATGATAATAAAGCACACTTGGAGACTCTCACTGAGTCCTCCCAACGACCATGGTGTAGGTGCTACTATCATCACCCATTTGACAGATGAGGAAGTTAAGGTACAGAGGAACTAGGTAACTGTCCAAGGTAACACAGCTGGAAAGTTGTCTGACTGGATTCAAACCCAGCCCAAGCCCACAGAGCTGCCTTCTTCAGAAGCCAACTCTTCCTAAATAATTTATATGTGTAATGCAGTTCCAATAAAAACTCCATTTTTAAAAACTTCAAACACACGATCTAAAGTCTGTCTGCAAGAATTAAAAATTATTTTGGAGGAGAAGGGAGGAAGGAAAGTCAGTCAGTTTAGAATGGTACCTTGCACAACAACACTACATATTAAAACATTGTAAAGCTGCAATAGCAAAATCCTCTTGGAACCGGCACAAAGCTAAGTGGACTGTAAACTATAAGCTGCAGAGTGGAGATTTGAATCCAGGACCATTGCACTTCTATCTTCATGGCCTGTCTCCTCCTTTTTCTGCTTATTTCTTGCTGCTTCTCCACCCAGGTTCCCAGAGACTGCACGCCTGAGCTCTCTTCCAGGCCTGGTCCAAGCTGTAGCCTATCTCCTCCTCCTCATCTTACTAAAAAACTCAGGGGTCCTCTCTCCTGTCTGCTCCGGGATCCCGCATTTACTCTGCCTCTGGGTACGTTTCAGGTAATAGTCTTAACAAGTGCTTCCTGACATCGCATGTTAACTGAAAGGAAATACATAGGATTAGAGTGTGAATTTCAGAGGTCATGGTCAACTAGAGGGAGAGATGCTGGGTGGGTAGTATGTACATCACAACATACGTAGTATGCAGTATTTTGAGTAGTGAATGCTGCATCACTTGGAATATTCAAGTATGGGAAGGAGACTATTTTGTAGGCCAGGTGTTGTGGCGGGGATTTAAGTCAAGGGATTCAGCAAGATTTTCATGCTTGTCCATTAACCACAGTCTTCTTCCTGAGTCACAGGCCACTTTAGAAACTTTCTATTCAAGATAGTGGATTGAACACAAGCTCAAAATTCTATTAAAATAGCAGCAAAGATATATTAAAAGCATAATGGAAATCAACAGGGTTGGAAACTGAGAAAAAGTGGAGTCAAGGGAACAGGACATTTGAGGCATTTTTAGAAGATGGAACGCAGAAGGGTCAATATTGGGTGAGGATAGTGGACTGAACATATACACAAGCCTTCAACGTTCATCCCAGGCCTCTAGAAGTGGCAGGAAAGAGATGGAAAAACTTTAATAATGTCGCTGGGTCCTAACCAGAGGTGCCCTAGATAAACCCGAAACTGAGATCCCTGACAGAGATACAGGATTGGATGAAGGAGGAAATTGCAGCCAAAACGCATAAAGGAGGGGGTACCTATGCAGAGTGGAAAGGATCTGAGGAGCTGCAGGCTCTAGGCAGTGGATTGAAGGAGAAGAGACCCTAGGTTAACTGTCACGGTTGTCAGTTGTGCTGGCATAGTAATGGCAGCCTCTAAAGACATGCAGTCTCCCGCCCCAACCTTTCTGTGTTGAGTAACACAGAAGTGCAGCAGAGGTGCCTGTTTAGGGAGGGAGCAGTGAGGGTGGGGCAGAGAGGCAGGGAAGTGCCCAGCATACCTGGCCACATCCGGAAAGAACGGGAAGCCCTGTATGCAGAAGACTCGTTCCTGGCACTTCCCCTTTTCTCACCTCTGCCTCCAGATGCAGTAAGAAGGTACCAACTTCACAGGGAGACAAGCAGAACATCCCCAGTGAGCAAAAAGCACACATCCAAAGGTGCCAGATTATTTTGGGAGACTGAATGCTATGGACATAAAAACTCACATATAAGGACATTAAAATAATCAATAAAGGAGAAGGAGTCTTCTATGGTCTGAATTTGTCCCCCAAAATTCATGTGTTGGAAACTTACTCCCCAGTACAGCACTTGGGAAGTGGGGTCTAACAGGAGGTGTTTGTGTCATGAGGGCTCTGCCCACATGAATGGATTATGGCCACTATGAAAAGAGCTTGCAGGAATGGGTTCATTCTCTTCTGCTTTTCTGCCATGTGAGGACATAGTGTTCCTCCCTTCCAAAAGACACAGCATGTTTCAAGGTGTCATCCTGGAAGCATAGAGACCAGGCCTTAACCTGCTGAAGCCTTTATCTTGCACTTCTCAGCCTCCGGAACTGTGATAAATAAATTTCTATTCTTTGCTAATTACCTAGTGGCTTTCTGTTTTAGAAGTACAAATTGCACTAAGATGGTCTTAGAAATATATAATTAACATCCTCAGAGGGATTAGATATTACATCCATTATAATCATTCATTGTATTCATAATTATTCATCATATCCATGAAATAAGAACAGTTATGAAAATCAACAACCACCACCATCACATTGGAAGTGAAAAAATAATGCAAAATAAAACCAAAGATGAACAGAAAAACCAAACCTTCTCCATAGATGGGCTGAATAAATATACCTGAAGATAAAATTGGTAAACTGGAAGATAGAATGGAGGAAATTACCCAAGATTATAGGAAAGCAGGACATAGAAAAGAAAGGTATAAAAGACAACTTATGAGATGTGGAAAACAGATCCATTCCTTATTCTTATAAATATTTATTGAGGCCGGGTGTGGTGACACACACCTGTAATCCCAGCACTTTGGGAGGCCAAGGCGGATGGATCACCTGAGGTCAGGAGTTCAAGACTGGCCTGGCCAACATGGTGAAACCCCGTCTCTACTAAAAATACAAAAATTAGCTGGACATGGTGGCAGTCACCTGTAATCCCAGCTACTCAGGAGTCTGAGGCAGGAGAACCACTTAAACCCCGGAGGCGGAGGTTGCAGTGAGCTGAGATCGCACCATTGCACTCTAGTCTGGATGACAAGAGTGAAACTCTGGCTCAAAAAGAAAATAAATAAATAAATAAATAAATAAATATTGAGTGTTTTCTTTATGGTAGGCACTTGTCTAGCACAGAACATGTGTGGTGAGTAAGTGAAAAGGCCTCTGCTCTCATGGAATTTATATTCTAACAAGAAAAGATATACAAAAAATTAATAAGCAAATAAATGAGAAAACGTTGGATTCATGGTTAATAAAATCTTAAGCAGAGGGTGTTTCTTGGGGCTCTTGGAATTAGAAGGCATATCTGGACAGGTCACCCACACTTGTGGGTGTAACAAAATATCTCAGAATGTCTGTTACAAATTCTGTTACTTACTGCTGTCAAAGATATTCTTGGTTGATACAGTAGCAAATCATCTACTGTTCTCCTTGGAAAACTTGCTTGTTGCCTATATGTAAAAGGTGCCAGTATCCACCCACAGATACTCTGTCTTTTTACCTGTCTGCTTAGCCAACTCACTCACCACCTTGTACTGTCCCAGGAAGAAATTGCCACTGGTTTCTTTTTGAAAAAGAATCTTCTTTCTTCCTTCCCTTCCTTCCTTCCTTCTTTCCTTCCTTCCTTCCTTCCTTCCTTCCTTCCTTCCTTCCTTCCTTCCTTCCTTCCTTCCTTCTCCTTTCCTTTTTTTTTTTTTTTT